>NW_027260971.1:345000-380000 GCF_045791955.1 Oncorhynchus clarkii lewisi
GGGTCTGGATAGGTATAAACAGTGTAGTGGTAGATCTGAAGGGTCTGGATAGGTATAAACAGTGTAGTGGTAGATCTGAAGGGTCTGGATAGGTATAAACAGTGTAGTGGTAGATCTGAAGGGTCTGGATAGGTATAAACAGTGTAGTGGTAGATCTGAAGGGTCTGGATAGGTATTAACAGTGTAGTGGTAGATCTGAAGGGTCTGGATAGGTATAAACAGTGTAGTGGTAGATCTGAAGGGTCTGGATAAACAGTGTAGTGGTAGATCTGAAGGGTCTGGATAGGTATTAACAGTGTAGTGGTAGATCTGAAGGGTCTGGATAGGTATAAACAGTGTAGTGGTAGATCTGAAGGGTCTGGATAGGTATAAACAGTGTAGTGGTAGATCTGAAGGGTCTGGATAGGTATTAACAGTGTAGTGGTAGATCTGAAGGGTCTGGATAAACAGTGTAGTGGTAGATCTGAAGGGTCTGGATAGGTATAAACAGTGTGGTGGTAGATCTGAAGGGTCTGGATAAACAGTGTAGTGGTAGATCTGAAGGGTCTGGATAGGTATAAACAGTGTAGTGGTAGATCTGAAGGGTCTGGATAGGTATAAACAGTGTAGTGGTAGATCTGAAGGGTCTGGATAGGTATAAACAGTGTGGTGGTAGATCTGAAGGGTCTGGATAGGTATAAACAGTGTAGTGGTAGATCTGAAGGGTCTGGATAGGTATTAACAGTGTAGTGGTAGATCTGAAGGGTCTGGATAGGTATAAACAGTGTGGTGGTAGATCTGAAGGGTCTGGATAGGTATAAACAGTGTAGTGGTAGATCTGAAGGGTCTGGATAGGTATAAACAGTGTAGTGGTAGATCTGAAGGGTCTGGATAGGTATAAACAGTGTAGTGGTAGATCTGAAGGGTCTGGATAGGTATAAACAGTGTAGTGGTAGATCTGAAGGGTTTGGATAGGTATAAACAGTGTAGTGGTAGATCTGAAGGGTCTGGATAGGTATTAACAGTGTAGTGGTAGATCTGAAGGGTATGGATAGGTATAAACAGTGTAGTGGTGGATCTGAAGGGTCTGGATAGGTATAAACAGTGTAGTGGTAGATCTGAAGGGTCTGGATAGGTATAAACAGTGTAGTGGTAGATCTGAAGGGTCTGGATAGGTATAAACAGTGTAGTGGTAGATCTGAAGGGTCTGGATAGGTATTAACAGTGTAGTGGTAGATCTGAAGGGTCTGGATAGGTATAAACAGTGTGGTGGTAGATCTGAAGGGTCTGGATAAACAGTGTAGTGGTAGATCTGAAGGGTATGGATAGGTATAAACAGTGTGGTGGTAGATCTGAAGGGTCTGGATAGGTATAAACAGTGTAGTGGTGGATCTGAAGGGTCTGGATAGGTATAAACAGTGTAGTGGTAGATCTGAAGGGTCTGGATAGGTATAAACAGTGTAGTGGTAGATCTGAAGGGTCTGGATAGGTATTAACAGTGTAGTGGTAGATATGAAGGGTCTGGATAGGTATAAACAGTGTAGTGGTAGATCTGAAGGGTCTGGATAGGTATTAACAGTGTAGTGGTAGATCTGAAGGGTCTGGATAGGTATAAACAGTGTAGTGGTAGATATGAAGGGTCTGGATAAACAGTGTAGTGGTAGATATGAAGGGTCTGGATAGGTATTTTATTTGATTTATTTCACCTTTATTTAACCAGGTAGGCAAGTTGAGAACAAGTTCTCGTTTACAATTGCGACCTGGCCAAGATAAAGCAAAGCAGTTCGACACATACAACGACACAGAGTTACACATGGAGTAAAACAAACATACAGTCAATAATACAGTATAAACAAGTCTATATACGATGTGAGCAAATGAGGTGAGATAAGGGAGGTAAAGGCAAAAAGGCCATGGTGGCAAAGTAAATACAATATAGCAAGTAAAACACTGGAATGGTAGATTTGCAATGGGAGAATGTGCAAAGTAGAAATAAAAATAATGGGGGTGCAAAGGAGCAAAATAAATAAATAAATTAAATACAGTAGGGAAAGAGGTTGTTTGGGCTAAATTATAGGTGGGCTATGTACAGGTGCAGTAATCTGTGAGCTGCTCTGACAGTTGGTGCTTAAAGCTAGTGAGGGAGATAAGTGTTTCAAGTTTCAGAGATTTTTGTAGTTCGTTCCAGTCATTGGCAGCAGAGAACTGGAAGGAGAGGCGGCCAAAGAAATAATTGGTTTTGGGGGTGACTAGAGAGATATACCTGCTGGAGCGTGTGCTACAGGTGGGAGATGCAATGGTGACCAGCGAGCTGAGATAAGGGGGGACTTTACCTAGCAGGGTCTTGTAGATGACATGGAGCCAGTGGGTTTGGCGACGAGTATGAAGCGAGGGCCAGCCAACGAGAGCGTACAGGTCGCAATGGTGGGTAGTATATGGGGCTTTGGTGACAAAACGGATTGCACTGTGATAGACTGCATCCAATTTGTTGAGTAGGGTATTGGAGGCTATTTTGTAAATGACATCGCCAAAGTCGAGGATTGGTAGGATGGTCAGTTTTACAAGGGTATGTTTGGCAGCATGAGTGAAGGATGCTTTGTTGCGAAATCGGAAGCCAATTCTAGATTTAACTTTGGATTGGAGATGTTTGATATGGGTCTGGAAGGAGAGTTTACAGTCTAACCAGACACCTAAGTATTTGTAGTTGTCCACGTATTCTAAGTCAGAGCCGTCCAGAGTAGTAATGTTGGACAGGCGGGTAGGTACAGGTAGCGATCGGTTGAAGAGCATGCATTTAGTTTTACTTGTATTTAAGAGCAATTGGAGGCCACGGAAGGAGAGTTGTATGGCATTGAAGCTTGCCTGGAGGGTTGTTAACACAGTGTCCAAAGAAGGGCCAGAAGTATACAGAATGGTGTCGTCTGCGTAGAGGTGGATCAGAGACTCACCAGCAGCAAGAGCGACCTCATTGATGTATACAGAGAAGAGAGTCGGTCCAAGAATTGAACCCTGTGGCACCCCCATAGAGACTGCCAGAGGTCCGGACAGCAGACCCTCCGATTTGACACACTGAACTCTATCAGAGAAGTAGTTGGTGAACAAGGCGAGGCAATCTTTTGAGAAACAGAATCATTTGAGAATCATTTGTATAAACAGTGTAGTGGTGGATCTGAAGGGTCTGGATAGGTATAAACAGTGTAGTGGTGGATCTGAAGGGTCTGGATAGGTATAAACAGTGTGGTGGTAGATCTGAAGGGTCTGGATAGGTATAAACAGTGTAGTGGTAGATCTGAAGGGTCTGGATAGGTATTAACAGTGTAGTGGTAGATCTGAAGGGTCTGGATAGGTATAAACAGTGTAGTGGTGGATCTGAAGGGTCTGGATAGGTATAAACAGTGTAGTGGTAGATCTGAAGGGTCTGGATAGGTATAAACAGTGTAGTGGTAGATCTGAAGGGTCTGGATAGGTATAAACAGTGTAGTGGTGGATCTGAAGGGTCTGGATAGGTATAAACAGTGTGGTGGTAGATCTGAAGGGTCTGGATAGGTATAAACAGTGTAGTGGTAGATCTGAAGGGTCTGGATAGGTATTAACAGTGTAGTGGTAGATCTGAAGGGTCTGGATAAACAGTGTAGTGGTAGATCTAAAGGGTCTGGATAGGTATAAACAGTGTAGTGGTAGATCTGAAGGGTCTGGATAGGTATAAACAGTGTAGTGGTGGATCTGAAGGGTCTGGATAGGTATAAACAGTGTGGTGGTAGATCTGAAGGGTCTGGATAGGTATAAACAGTGTAGTGGTAGATCTGAAGGGTCTGGATAGGTATTAACAGTGTAGTGGTAGATCTGAAGGGTCTGGATAGGTATAAACAGTGTAGTGGTGGATCTGAAGGGTCTGGATAGGTATAAACAGTGTAGTGGTAGATCTGAAGGGTCTGGATAGGTATAAACAGTGTAGTGGTAGATCTGAAGGGTCTGGATAGGTATTAACAGTGTGGTGGTAGATCTGAAGGGTCTGGATAGGTATAAACAGTGTAGTGGTAGATCTGAAGGGTCTGGATAGGTATTAACAGTGTAGTGGTGGATCTGAAGGGTCTGGATAGGTATAAACAGTGTAGTGGTAGATCTGAAGGGTCTGGATAGGTATTAACAGTGTGGTGGTAGATCTGAAGGGTCTGGATAAACAGTGTAGTGGTAGATCTGAAGGGTCTGGATAGGTATAAACAGTGTGGTGGTAGATCTGAAGGGTCTGGATAAACAGTGTAGTGGTAGATCTGAAGGGTCTGGATAGGTATAAACAGTGTAGTGGTGGATCTGAAGGGTCTGGATAGGTATAAACAGTGTAGTGGTAGATCTGAAGGGTCTGGATAAACAGTGTAGTGGTAGATCTGAAGGGTCTGGATAGGTATAAACAGTGTAGTGGTAGATCTAAAGGGTCTGGATAGGTATTAACAGTGTGGTGGTAGATCTGAAGGGTCTGGATAAACAGTGTAGTGGTAGATCTGAAGGGTCTGGATAGGTATAAACAGTGTAGTGGTAGATCTAAAGGGTCTGGATAGGTATTAACAGTGTGGTGGTAAATCTGAAGGGTCTGGATAGGTATTAACAGTGTAGTGGTAGATCTGAAGGGTCTGGATAGGTATTAACAGTGTGGTGGTAGATCTGAAGGGTCTGGATAGGTATAAACAGTGTAGTGGTGGATCTGAAGGGTCTGGATAGGTATAAACAGTGTAGTGGTAGATCTGAAGGGTCTGGATAGGTATAAACAGTGTAGTGGTGGATCTGAAGGGTCTGGATAGGTATAAACAGTGTAGTGGTAGATCTGAAGGGTCTGGATAGGTATAAACAGTGTAGTGGTAGATCTGAAGGGTCTGGATAGGTATAAACAGTGTAGTGGTGGATCTGAAGGGTCTGGATAGGTATAAACAGTGTAGTGGTAGATCTGAAGGGTCTGGATAGGTATAAACAGTGTAGTGGTGGATCTGAAGGGTCTGGATAGGTATAAACAGTGTAGTGGTAGATCTGAAGGGTCTGGATAGGTATAAACAGTGTAGTGGTAGATCTGAAGGGTCTGGATAGGTATAAACAGTGTAGTGGTAGATCTGAAGGGTCTGGATAGGTATAAACAGTGTAGTGGTGGATCTGAAGGGTCTGGATAGGTATAAACAGTGTAGTGGTAGATATGAAGGGTCTGGATAAACAGTGTAGTGGTAGATATGAAGGGTCTGGATAGGTATTTTATTTGATTTATTTCACCTTTATTTAACCAGGTAGGCAAGTTGAGAACAAGTTCTCATTTACAATTGCGACCTGGCCAAGATAAAGCAAAGCAGTTCGACACATACAACGACACAGAGTTACACATGGAGTAAAACAAACATACAGTCAATAATACAGTATAAACAAGTCTATATACGATGTGAGCAAATGAGGTGAGATAAGGGAGGTAAAGGCAAAAAGGCCATGGTGGCAAAGTAAATACAATATAGCAAGTAAAACACTGGAATGGTAGATTTGCAATGGGAGAATGTGCAAAGTAGAAATAAAAATAATGGGGGTGCAAAGGAGCAAAATAAATAAATTAATTAAATACAGTAGGGAAAGAGGTTGTTTGGGCTAAATTATAGGTGGGCTATGTACAGGTGCAGTAATCTGTGAGCTGCTCTGACAGTTGGTGCTTAAAGCTAGTGAGGGAGATAAGTGTTTCAAGTTTCAGAGATTTTTGTAGTTCGTTCCAGTCATTGGCAGCAGAGAACTGGAAGGAGAGGCGGCCAAAGAAATAATTGGTTTTGGGGGTGACTAGAGAGATATACCTGCTGGAGCGTGTGCTACAGGTGGGAGATGCAATGGTGACCAGCGAGCTGAGATAAGGGGGGACTTTACCTAGCAGGGTCTTGTAGATGACATGGAGCCAGTGGGTTTGGCGACGAGTATGAAGCGAGGGCCAGCCAACGAGAGCGTACAGGTCGCAATGGTGGGTAGTATATGGGGCTTTGGTGACAAAACGGATTGCACTGTGATAGACTGCATCCAATTTGTTGAGTAGGGTATTGGAGGCTATTTTGTAAATGACATTGCCAAAGTCGAGGATTGGTAGGATGGTCAGTTTTACAAGGGTATGTTTGGCAGCATGAGTGAAGGATGCTTTGTTGCGAAATCGGAAGCCAATTCTAGATTTAACTTTGGATTGGAGATGTTTGATATGGGTCTGGAAGGAGAGTTTACAGTCTAACCAGACACCTAAGTATTTGTAGTTGTCCACGTATTCTAAGTCAGAGCCGTCCAGAGTAGTAATGTTGGACAGGCGGGTAGGTACAGGTAGCGATCGGTTGAAGAGCATGCATTTAGTTTTACTTGTATTTAAGAGCAATTGGAGGCCACGGAAGGAGAGTTGTATGGCATTGAAGCTTGCCTGGAGGGTTGTTAACACAGTGTCCAAAGAAGGGCCAGAAGTATACAGAATGGTGTCGTCTGCGTAGAGGTGGATCAGAGACTCACCAGCAGCAAGAGCGACCTCATTGATGTATACAGAGAAGAGAGTCGGTCCAAGAATTGAACCCTGTGGCACCCCCATAGAGACTGCCAGAGGTCCGGACAGCAGACCCTCCGATTTGACACACTGAACTCTATCAGAGAAGTAGTTGGTGAACAAGGCGAGGCAATCTTTTGAGAAACAGAATCATTTGAGAATCATTTGTATAAACAGTGTAGTGGTGGATCTGAAGGGTCTGGATAAACAGTGTAGTGGTGTATCTGAAGGGTCTGGATAGGTATAAACAGTGTAGTGGTAGATCTGAAGGGTCTGGATAGGTATAAACAGTGTAGTGGTAGATCTGAAGGGTCTGGATAGGTATTAACAGTGTGGTGGTAGATCTGAAGGGTCTGGATAGGTATAAACAGTGTAGTGGTAGATCTGAAGGGTCTGGATAGGTATAAACAGTGTAGTGGTGGATCTGAAGGGTCTGGATAGGTATAAACAGTGTAGTGGTGGATCTGAAGGGTCTGGATAGGTATAAACAGTGTAGTGGTAGATCTGAAGGGTCTGGATAAACAGTGTAGTCGTAGATCTGAAGGGTCTGGATAGGTATAAACAGTGTAGTGGTAGATCTGAAGGGTCTGGATAGGTATAAACAGTGTAGTGGTAGATCTGAAGGGTCTGGATAAACAGTGTAGTGGTAGATCTGAAGGGTCTGGATAGGTATAAACAGTGTAGTGGTAGATCTGAAGGGTCTGGATAGGTATTAACAGTGTAGTGGTAGATCTGAAGGGTCTGGATAGGTATTAACAGTGTAGTGGTGGATCTGAAGGGTCTGGATAGGTATAAACAGTGTAGTGGTAGATCTGAAGGGTCTGGATAGGTATAAACAGTGTAAAGTGCGGGAAAGAGGTAGGAAGGGTTGGAGGGTAAGGGGAAGAGGTAGGAAGGGTTGGAGGGGAAGGGGAAGGGTTGGAGGGTAAGGGGAAGAGGTTGGAGGGTAAGGGGAAGAGGGGAAGGGTTGGAGGGTAAGGGAAAGAGGTAGGAAGGGTTGGAGGGTAAGGGGAAGAGGGGAAGGGTTGGAGGGTAAGGGGAAGAGGTAGGAAGGGTTGGAGGGTAAGGGGAAGAGGGGAAGGGTTGGAGGGTAAGGGGAAGAGGTAGGAAGGGTTGGAGGGTAAGGGGAAGGGTTGGAGGGTAAGGGGAAGAGGGGAAGGGTTGAAGGGTAAGGGGAAGAGGTAGGAAGGGTTGGAGGGTAAGGGGAAGAGGTAGGAAGGGTTGGAGGGAGAGGGGAAGAGGTAGGAAGGGTTGGAGGGAGAGGGGAAGAGGTAGGAAGGGTTGGAGGGTAAGGGGAAGAGGGGAAGGGTTGGAGCGTAAGGGGAAGGGTTGGAGGGTAAGGGGAAGAGGGGAAGGGTTGGAGGGAGAGGGGAAGAGGTAGGAAGGGTTGGAGGGTAAGGGGAAGAGGGGAAGGGTTGGAGGGTAAGGAGAAGAGGTAGGAAGGGTTGGAGGGTAAGGGGAAGAGGTAGGAAGGGTTGGAGTGTAAGGGGAAGAGGGGAAGGGTTGGAGGGTAAGGGGAAGAGGTAGGAAGGGTTGGAGGGGAAGGGGAAGAGGGGAAGGGTTGGAGGGTAAGGGGAAGAGGTTGGAGGGTAAGGGGAAGAGGGGAAGGGTTAGAGGGTAAGGGGAAGAGGTAGGAAGGGTTGGAGGGTAATGGGAAGAGGTAGGAAGGGTTGGAGGGTAAGGGGAAGAGCTAGGAAGGGTTGGAGGGTAAGGGGAAGAGGTAGGAAGGGTTGGAGGGTAAGGGGAAGAGGTAGGAATGTTGGAGGGTAAGGGGAAGAGGTAGGAAGGGTTGGAGGGTAAGGGGAAGAGGTAGGAATGGTTGGAGGGTAAGGGGAAGAGGTAGGAATGGTTGGAGGGTAAGGGGAAGAGGTAGGAAGGGTTGGAGGGTAAGGGGAAGAGGTAGGAAGGGTTGGAGGGTAAGGGGAAGAGGTAGGAAGGGTTGGAGGGTAAGGGGAAGAGGTAGGAAGTGAATTAGGACTGTCTGATACAGCAGTTGGATAAGGACGGACTCACAGTACAATTGTGTAAACAATGATTGTTGATGATTGCAAAGATTCATCAAAATCAATGACATTTTTCCACTATCCATGGTTCTGAATTCTCTGCTATTTCCACACGTAACTAGGTAACCAAAATGTTATTCCTCCATCTGTCAGCTGACAATGATTTAGTTGTTGTTGTTGTCCTCCTAGTTGAAACACTGGAGCTTCCAGCTGTGTGGTGAAGGCCTGACCCCTGGGAGGATGGAGCCTCTGTCTGTAGCCTCCCCTGTGGGATCTCATTCCTCCATCATCCTCCCCTTCAGGAACCCTACTGAACACCCAGCCCTGCTGCACCTCAGACTCACAGGTCAAACACACACTGGACACACACTGGACACACACTGGACACACACTGGACACACACTGGACACACACACTGGACACACAGTGGACACACACACTGGACACACACTGGACACACACACTGGACACAGACACTGGACACACACACTGGACACACACACTGGACACACACTGGACACACACACTGGACACACACTGGACACACACTGGACACACACACTGGACACAGACACTGGACACACACACTGGACACACACTGGACACACACACTGGACACACACACTGGACACACACTGGACACACACTGGACACACACTGGACACACACACTGGACACACACTGGACATACACACTGGACACACACTAGACACACACTGGACACACACTGGACACACACACTGGACACACACTAGACACACACACTGGACACACACACTGGACACACACACTGGACACACATTGGACACACACACTGGACACACACTGGACATACACACTGGACACACACTAGACACACACTGGACACACACTGGACACACACTGGACACACACACACTGGACACACACTGGACACACACACTGGACACACACTGGACACACACTGGACACACACTAGACACACACACTGGACACACACTGGACACACACTGGACACACACTGGACACACACACTGGACACACACTGAACACACACTGGACACACACTGGACATACACACTGGACACACACACTGGACATACACTGGACACACACTGGACACACACTGGACACACACACTGGACACACACTGGACACACACACTGGACACACACTGGACACACACTGGACATACACTAGACACACACTGGACACACACACACACTGGACATACACACTGGACACACACTGGACACACACTGGACACACACACTGGACACACACTGGACACACACTGGACACACACTGGACACATACTGGACACACACTGGACACACACTGGACACATACTGGACACACACTGGACACACACTAGACACACACACTGGACACACACTGGACACACACACTGGACACACACTGGACACACACTGGACACACACTGGACACATACTGGACACACACTGGACACACACACTGGACACACACTGGACACACACTGGACACACACTGGACACATACTGGACACACACTGGACACACACTAGACACACACACTGGACACACACTGGACACACACTGGACACACACACTGGACACACACTGGACACACACTGGACACACACTAGACATACACTGGACACACACTAGACACACACACTGGACACACACTGGACACACACTGGACACACACTAGACACACACACTGAACACACACTGGACACACACTGGACACACACTGGACATACACTGGACACACACTGGACACACACTGGACACACACTGGACACACACTGGACAGACACTGGACACAGACACTGGACACACACACTAGACACACACTGGACATACACACTAGACACACACTGGACACACACTGGACACACACTGGACACACACTGGACACACACACTGGACACACACACTGGACACACACTGGACACACACACTGGACACACACACTGGACACACACACTGGACACACACTAGACATACACTGGACACACACACTGGACACACACTGGACACACACACTGGACACACACACTGGACACACACTAGACATACACTGGACACACACTGGACACACACTAGACACACACACTGGACACACACTGGACACACACTGGACACACACTAGACACACACACTGAACACACACTGGACACACACTGGACACACACTGGACATACACTGGACACACACTGGACACACACTGGACACACACTGGACAGACACTGGACACACACACTGGACACACACTAGACACACACTGGACACACACACTAGACACACACTGGACACACACACTGGACACACACTGGACACACACTGGACACACACACTGGACACACACTGGACACACACTGGACACACACACTGGACACACACTGGACACACACTGGACACACACACTGGACACACACTAGACATACACTGGACACACACACTGGACACACACTGGACACACACACTGAACACACACACTGGACACACACTATACATACACTGGACACACACACACACATATACAGTATGCATGTACAGACATAGTCCTACCCCAGACACACAGGGAAACAGTTCTAGTAGAGACATGATGGTAGTAATGGTTCATTCTCCTATCAGATGAGGAGCCCGGTCAGAAGAGATCAAGCCAGTCCTTCATCTGTGACAGGAAAGTGTTCTGCATCCCCCTCAAACAGACACAAGGTCAGTTCTTACACATCTCTGTGTCAAGCCTTACTTTAAAGGCATAGTTCCTCTGTTCTGCATCACCCTCAAACAGACACAAGGTCAGTTCTTACACATCTCTCTGTCAAGCCTTACTTTAAAGGCGTAGTTCCTCTGTTCTCCACGGTGTTAGCCTGAGTTTCAGCCTACATGTTAGATACACTAGTAAAGCTTGTCCCTCCCGTCCTCCATGTTGGCTCCAGGTGTGCGTGTGTCTGCGGGGGCCAGTGTGGACATTCCTGTGGTGTTTGCCCCTGACTCCATGCAACTGCACCAGGCCTGGCTCCTGGTTCAGCTAGAGCCCCTCTTCAACCTCCCCCGCCTGGACTCACCACTCACCACGGCCCAAAGGGACAAGTCAGTACAGTGTGTGTGTGTGTGTGTGTGTGCACATGCGTGTGTGTGTGTGCACATGTGTGTGTGTGTGTGTGTACACATGCGTGTGTGTGTGTGTGTACACATGCGTGTGTGTGTAACAGGTGTTTCTCTGTGTACAGGTGTGTGGAGGTAGAGAAAGACCGGGTGCGTTTGGTCTGCTGGGTCTACCCCATCCATGGCATCCCAGAAGCCCCTCCTGAACCCTCTCATCCAGCGGTGATAGAATGTGAGGCTCGCGGTCGAGTGGAAGAGAGAGTGGAGGTGCTGTTGACGGGATGTGTTCCTGGCTCCTCCGTCAGCAACACAGACACAACTCTCATCAGGGCCCCCTCCTCCATCAGCAACACAGACACAACTCTCATCAGGGCCCCCTCCTCCGTCAGCAACACAGACACAACTCTCATCAGGGCCCCCTCCTCCATCAGCAACACAGACACAGCTCTCATCAGGGCCCCCTCCTCCATCAGCAACACAGACACAACTCTTATCAGGGCCCCCTCCTCAATCAGCAACACAGACACAACTCTCATCAGGGCCCCCTCCTCCATCAGCAACACAGACACAACTCTTATCAGGGCCCCCTCCTCAATCAGCAACACAGACACAACTCTCATCAGGGCCCCCTCCTCCATCAGCAACACAGACACAACTCTTATCAGGGCCCCCTCCTCCATCAGCAACACAGACACAACTCTTATCAGGGCCCCCTCCTCCATCAGCAACACAGACACAACTCTTATCAGGGCCCCCTCCTCAATCAGCAACACAGACACAACTCTCATCAGGGCCCCCTCCTCCGTCAGCAACACAGACACAACTCTCATCAGGGCCCCCTCCTCCATCAGCAACACAGACACAACTCTCATCAGGGCCCCCTCCTCCATCAGCAACACAGACACAACTCTCATCAGGGCCCCCTCCTCCGTCAGCAACACAGACACAACTCTCATCAGGGCCCCCTCCTCCGTCAGCAACACAGACACAACTCTCATCAGGGCCCCCTCCTCCGTCAGCAACACAGACACAACTCTCATCAGGGCCCCCTCCTCCATCAGCAACACAGACACAACTCTCATCAGCGCCCCCTCCTCCGGAACCTCAGGTGAGATCACATCAACTTCACTGGAAGTTAGGTTTGAAGTGAGTGTGTGTTGCACGTCATTGTGTATGTTGTCATGTGTGGGCCTGTACCCTGAGAGTGTGTGGGTCTGTACCCTGAGAGTGTGTGATGTGATTAGTAGCTAATTGTAATGCATAATTTCTGTCTCAACAGAGCATATCCAAGGTACCTTAGTCAGCTGAAAATGTTCACAGTGTTCGTTAGCATAAAATGATAACTCTGGTTAAGTGAAGTCCACTTGTTCATTATCGTCACAATAATCTCCTGACAACACACACCTCATCATTCTCCTTGTAGGATGTGTCTAGTCTCCTGACAACACACACCTCATCATTCTCCTTCTAGGATGTGTCTAGTCTCCTGACAACACACACCTCATCATTCTCCTTGTAGGATGTGTCTAGTCTCCTGACAACACACACCTCATCATTCTCCTTCTAGGATGTGTCTAGTCTCCTGACAACACACACCTCATCATTCTCCTTGTAGGATGTGTCTAGTCTCCTGACAACACACACCTCATCATTCTCCTTGTAGGATGTGTCTAGTCTCCTGACAACACACACCATATTGCTGTTTTGACAAAGTCAGGTTGGATAGTGAGTGTGTGTGTCAAATCAAATACAATTGTATTTGTCACGTGCTTGGTAAACAACAGGTGTAGACTAACAATGATATCATTAAGCAATAAGGCCCGAGGGGGTGTGGTATGTGGCCAATAGACCACAGCTAAGGGCTGTTCTTAGGCACATCTCAACGCAGAGTGCCTGGATACAGCTCTTAGCCGTGGTATATTAGTTATATATCACAAACCCCCAAGGTGCCTTATTGCTATTATAAACTGGTTACCAATGTAATTAGAGCAGTAAAAATACATGTTTTATCATCTCCGTGGTATACGGTCTTATGTACCACGGCTGTCAGCCAACTTGGCTGTATACACAGAGTATCAGTACTGAGTCAATGATAACGTGGCTATATACACAGAGTATCAGTACTGAGTCAATGATAACGTGGCTATATACACAGAGTATCAGTACTGAGTCAATGATAACTTGGCTGTATACACAGAGTATCAGAACTGAGTCTGTGTGTGTGTGTGTCCGTCCGTGTGTTAGCAGCAGGCTTCAGGCTGGTTCTAGAAGACTTTCTATGTGAGGTGTGTTATAACAGTGATGCTGAGCGGTCCCAGCTGGAGGGCTGTGTAACCCTGTCTCTACTGAACTGTCACAGAGACCCCCACTCTGGCATCGTCTCTCTCACCATCAACCTCATCTTCACCCCTTACAAACCTCTCAGGTAACGGACATACATCACATAGACACACACACACACACACACACAAACGTGCGCATATTACACACACACACAAACACACGCATATTACACACACAAACACACGCATATCACACACACACACACACTGGCTCTCAGCTCTGCACCTTCTAGAAATCCAGGTAGCAGACTAACATCTGATAAAGTGCATTACTTTATAAATAATTACTCTTCAGAGACTGTATCTATTTGTGTTCCCCTCTCCCTCTCCTCCTCTACCTTCCTCCTCCCCCTCTCCCCTCCACTCCCCTATCCTCTTCCCCTCACCCTGTCCCCTCCTCTACCCTCTTCTCCCCTCCCCTCCTCTCTTCTCCCATCCCCACCTCTCCTCCTCTCCCTAGGTGTTCAGCTGTGCTGTCGGTTCAGTGTTTGACAGGTGGGCTCTGGAAGTTTCCCATCAGCCTCATCTCCACCGAGCCGCAGGTTGATGATGTCATCACCATTAACGCTGCAGGGCTACACAAGACCTCTGCTGTGGGCTTCAGACTGACCAGCCAGACCAGGTCAAGCTGTGTGTGTGTGTGTGTGTGTGTGTGTGTGTGTGTGTGTGTGTGTGTGTGTGTGTGTGTGTGTGTGTGTGTGTGTGTGTGTGTGTGTGTGTGTGTGTGTGTGTGTGGGGTGGGGGGGTATCTATGTGTGTGTGTTTCTCTGACACTTACCCCGCCCATGTGTGTGTTCCTGCATGTCTATGTGGCAGGTACCCAGAGCCGTTCACAGCAGGGTTCCTGCCAGGTGGGGGCAGTGAGTTCCAGGTGTGTCCCTCCTCAGGTGAGCTCCTCCCAGTGGGGTCAGCCGGTACCCTCCTCACCGTCTCCTTCACCCCCTCCATGTACAGCAAGAGACACCACGCTACGCTGCTGGTCCAGGTATGTCTGGCTAGTAACACACTACACTCCTAGCTAAAAAAAGGTGCTATCTAGAAGCTAAAAGGGCTCTTCGACTGTTCCCATAGGAGAACCCATTGAAGAACCTTTTTTGGTTCCAGGTAGAACCCTTTTGGGTTCCATGTAGAAATAGGATTCTTTCTACATAGGGTTCTTTCTATATAGAATCCAAAAGAGTTCTACCTGGAATCAAAAATGGTTCTACCTGGAACCAAAAAGGGTTCTCCTTTGGGGAAAGCCGAAGAACCCTTTTGGAACCCTTTTTTCTAAGAGTGTAGTGTAAGGATCAGGGCAACAGATATAGACACCTCCCTGATTGACAGATGCTTGTCCCTCCCCCAGACAGCAGACACACACCTCACTATTTGACAGTTGCTTGTCCCCCAGACAGCAGACACACACCTCACTGATTGACAGCTGCTTGTCCCTCCCCCAGACAGCAGACACACACACCTCACTGGCTGACAGCTGCTTTGTCTCTCCTCCAGACAGCAGACACACACACCTCACTGGCTGACAGCTGCTTTGTCTCTCCTCCAGACAGCAGACACACACACCTCACTGGCTGACAGCTGCTTTGTCTCTCCTCCAGACAGCAGACACACACCTCACTGATTGACAGCTGCTTGTCCCTCCCCCAGACAGCAGACACACACACCTCACTGGCTGACAGTTGCTTGTCCCCCAGACAGCAGACACACACCTCACTGATTGACAGCTGCTTGTCCCTCCCCCAGACAGCAGACACACACACCTCACTGGCTGACAGCTGCTTTGTCTCTCCTCCAGACAGCAGACACACACACCTCACTGGCTGACAGCTGCTTTGTCTCTCCTCCAGACAGCAGACACACACACCTCACTGGCTGACAGCTGCTTTGTCCCTCCCCCAGACAGCAGACACACACCTCACTGATTGACAGATGCTGGTCTCTCCCCCAGACAGCAGACATGCAGTGGACGTACGAGGTGAAAGGAACCACGCCTGCTTACACCCCACCCCACTCTGCCTCCTCCAATGGGAACACCTCTTCCAGGGAACTCCCTCCCACTGATGTCCGCCAGAGGAACTTTGTGTCCCGGAACCTTCACCTCCCAGCCATGGCCAACTCCTCCCCCATCAAACACAGAGCCTCCGCCTCGCAGATCAGATAGAGAGATCATTCTCACACTACACCCCCACCCCATTCCTGTGTCATTGAAATGATCATACAGGAGGTTTGAATAATTAAAGTGCCTGTACTTCACCTCGTTGTCATAATTAGATTTCTGTTGACCTCTGACCATATGGACATTCTTTTATGTACTTGGCTTTGGAGACGTTCTCAGTCTGTTCTCAAATGAGATGTGTGTGTTCATATGCATGTGGGGGTGAACTCCCTCTTGTCATCCAGGTCAGTGAACCAGGGGTCTTTCTCTCACCCTGAATTCCAAGACGGATGATCTCCCCTCTGATTACTTAGCCTGTCATTTAGTCTTACCTGGATGAAACAGACTCTGGTTTAGAGACAGAGAGAGAGAGACATTATCTTATTTATTTAGGCAGCATTAATATTCACTTGTATTGATCATATCAGAGCGAAGGTTTGGATTAGGGAACAGATTGATCCTGGATCGAGATGAGAAGGTTTGGATTAGGGAACAGATTGATCCTGGATCGAGATGAGAAGGTTTGGATTAGGGAACAGATTGATCCTGGATCGAGATTAGAAGGTTTGGATTAGGGAACAGATTGATCCTGGATCGAGATTAGAAGGAAAACAGTCCTTCTCTGAATAATAGACTTCAGCAGATATGGAGTCACATTGACATCTCTTCACACAAAACACTGTTTATGATTGCTGAGTGTAGGCTACTATATTTGTCTGTTGTAAAGTCAAAAGTGATGAACATCTGGAGATTCTGGACCCAAGACTGTCTCTGTCCATTATCTTGTGGTGCTGAACTCTACCTGAGACTGTCTCTGTCCATTATCACGTGGTACTGAATTCTACCTGAGACTGTCTCTGTCCATTATCACGTTGTACTGAACTCTACCTGAGACTGTCTCTGTCCATTATCACGTGGTACTGAACTCTACCTGAGACTGTCTCTGTCCATTATAAAGTGGTACTGAACTCTACCTGAGACTGTCTCTGTCCATTATCACGTGGTATTGAACTCTACCTGAGACTGTCTCTGTCCATTATCACGTGGTACTGAACTCTACCTGAGACTGTCTCTGTCCACTATCACGCGGTACTGAACTCTACCTGAGACTGTCTCTGTCCATTATCACGTGGTACTGAACTCTACCTGAGACTGTCTCTGTCCATTATCTTGTGGTATTGAACTCTACCTCAGACTGTCTCTGTCCATTATCACGTGGTACTGAACTCTACCTGAGACTGTCTCTGTCCATTATCACGTGGTACTGAACTCTGCCTGAGACTGTGTCCATTATCACGTGGTACTGAACTCTACCTGAGACTGTCTCTGTCTACTATCTTGTAGTATTGAACTCCACCTGAGCAGAGAAGGTCCTGCTGTTGAGATCACAAGAGCAAAGTGGATATTACCAATGTATGGCTCTAGCTGACAGCTAGACAGGCTTCAGTTACAGACCTAGTTCAGCCTGCACTAAACCAGCAGGCTGAACAAGGTTAGAGGGAGCTCAGAGCGCAGAGCGCAGAGTTCCGAGTGTGTATATCACCTGTGAGAGCGATTAGCCAATCACGGCCGGGCACATGCTCCCAACGAAGCAACTGTCTCGCTCTTTGATGTGAAATCTAATTAATGCTGCAAGCCCCTCTCCTCGCAGTGAGTATCCCCTGCCGTAAATGACAGGGGAGAGAGCAGGAGAGAGACAGAGACAGTGAGAGAGAAACAAGCAGCTCAACTTTAGAGATTTCATCCTTCTCAGTTGAGCTCTCTTCTGTCTCTCTGTCTCCATGCACTGATGACTTCTGAAACCTCTTTTCTCTTTATCATCATGGGTCCTGCCTCACTGAGAGATATCCCTGGCTGTGTTTCATAAGTGTGTGTGTGTGTGTGTGTGTGTGTGTGTGTGTGTGTGTGTGTGTGTGTGTGTGTGTGTGTTGACTTGTTTTCATATCTTGTTTTCAGACCAGAATGGCCTGACAAGACAGGAAACAAATGAAAAGTCAGGACATTTTGCGTGTCCTGAAAAGTAACATTTTAATTTCAGGTTTAAGGGTTAGGTTTGGGGTTAAGGTTAGGGGTAGGGTAGGAGTTAGGTTTGGGGTTAAGGTTAGGGTTAGGAGTTAGGTTTAGGGTTAAGGTTAGGGTTAGGAGTTAAGTTTAGGGTTAAGGTTAGGGGTATACCCAACTCTGTTGGAATTCGCGCTGTAATCCATGCTTGAGACCTGGTTTTAGGAATTAGAATTATAATATTGATGAGTGATGATAAATAAGAAGGTAGTTTATTCAGAGGTGCTTTATAGACAAACATGAGAGCATGTTGTTCTCGTCTCACGGACAGCGAAGTCCAACCCGCATTTTGACATTAAACACAGTGGTGAGTTCTGTAGCTAGCACCCGTAATAAACATAAGTGCACAATGATAAGTAGCATCCAGCGATTTAAGTGTTGATGCCGTCGCATGCATGTAGATAATATCCCCATAATCTATAACAGACA
Organism: Oncorhynchus clarkii lewisi; assembly: GCF_045791955.1. NCBI lineage: Eukaryota > Metazoa > Chordata > Actinopteri > Salmoniformes > Salmonidae > Oncorhynchus > Oncorhynchus clarkii. The sequence goes on from NW_027260971.1 coordinate 363,573, forward strand.
TAAAATTAGCTTGCACAATTTGTCTACTATTTGTAGAGGACAAACATGTCCTGTTTCTATAGAGGAAGCCTAGATAGATTTTTAGCCGTTTACAAAGTTCCTCAACATGCATTTTAAAAGACAGTTTATCATAAAAACCATATCCCTAAGCATTTATATGCAGATACCTGATTCATTCGAGGATCATCTAAGCTCGTAAGTGCAAGTGTATTTTCAACCAACTTTTTGAACCGATTAAAAATCATAAAATGTGTTTTCTTTGCATTTAAAACAGGTTTCAGCTGTATTTGTAAAATCTTAAAATCTGTCTCCAATAGTGATAATGCTTGGTCAGCCGTTGAAGCGATAGAGTACATGACAGTGTCATCAGCATATAAATTAATTTGACACTTATCTCATCACCGATATTGTTTATGTGGAGAGTGAACAGTAATGGACCAAGTATAGAACCTTGTGGGACCCCTTTAACCAACTCCAATGGCTCCGACTGGATGCCGTCGACTCTAACAACCTGACTTCTATCCTTTAGATAGTCATGAAACCAACGACAGGCATCCGATCCCAGTCCCATTGACGATAGCTTACCCAAAAGTATCGCATGGTTTACAGTATCAAAATTATAGGAGAAGACTCAGAGCTGTTATCTTGGTAAAGGGAGGTTACACAAAGTATTGAATGATGGGGTGCCAATAATTGTGGCACACATATTTTATAAAAATGTTTGTTCTATAATAAGATTGATTTTTTTTTCTCCAATTATTTTACAATCATTTTTATATTTTTTTCACAGCCCGTTTTGCTCATATCTACCAAGGGTGTCAATATGAGTGGAGGGAACTGTAGGGAAAGATAGCCTGCCTTTTTATGGTTGTTTAATCAATAGGACTGTAAAGTTCCCAAATGTAAGAGGACTCAGAAATCCATTCAGGTATATTTTGTGGCTTTTGCTGAATGCGTTCTAATGATCTAAAGTTGCGCTTGTAAACACACAATCCAGTTCAAAGTGAATGATGGCAGGCCCTACTGCCTGTTAACACACAGTCCAGTTCAAAGTGAATGATGACAGGGCCTACTGCCTGTAAACACACAGTCCAGTTCAAAGTGAATGATGACAGGTCCTACTGCCTGTAAACACACAGTCCAGTTCATAGTGAATGATGACAGGCCCTACTGCCTGTAAACACACAGTCTAGTTCATAGTGAATGATGACAGGTCCTACTGCCTGTAAACACACAGTCCAGTTCATAGTGAATGATGACAGGCCCTACTGCCTGTAAACACACAGTCCAGTTCAAAGTGAATGATGACAGGGCCTACTGCCTGTAAACACACAGTCCAGTTCAAAGTGAATGATGACAGGGCCTACTTCCTGTAAACACACAGTCCAGTTCAAAGTGAATGATGGCAGACCTTACTGCCTGTAAACACACAGTCCAGTTCAAAGTGAATGATGGCAGGGCCTACTGCCTGTAAACACACAGTCCAGTTCAAAGTGAATGATGGCAGGCCCTACTGCCTGTAAACACACAGTCCAGTTCATAGTGAATGATGACAGGTCCTACTGCCTGTAAACACACAGTCCAGTTCAAAGTGAATGATGACAGGTCCTACTGCCTGTAAACACACAGTCCAGTTCATAGTGAATGATGGCAGGTCCTACTGCCTGTAAACACACAGTCCAGTTCAAAGTGAATGATGACAGGGCCTACTGCCTGTAAACACACAGTCCAGTTCAAAGTGAATGATGACAGGGCCTACTGCCTGTAAACACACAGTCCAGTTCAAAGTGAATGATGACAGGGCCTACTGCCTGTAAACACACAGTCCAGTTCAAAGTGAATGATGGCAGACCTTACTGCCTGTAAACACACAGTCCAGTTCAAAGTGAATGATGGCAGGGCCTACTGCCTGTAAACACACAGTCCAGTTCAAAGTGAATGATGGCAGGCCCTACTGCCTGTAAACACACAGTCCAGTTCATAGTGAATGATGACAGGTCCTACTGCCTGTAAACACACAGTCCAGTTCAAAGTGAATGATGACAGGTCCTACTGCCTGTAAACACACAGTCCAGTTCATAGTGAATGATGACAGGCCCTACTGCCTGTAAACACACAGTCCAGTTCATAGTGAATGATGACAGGTCCTACTGCCTGTAAACACACAGTCCAGTTCATAGTGAATGATGACAGGCCCTACTGCCTGTAAACACACAGTCCAGTTCAAAGTGAATGATGACAGGTCCTACTGCCTGTAAACACACAGTCCAGTTCAAAGTGAATGATGACAGGCCCTACTGCCTGTAAACACACAGTCTAGTTCATAGTGAATGATGACAGGTCCTACTGCCTGTAAACACACAGTCCAGTTCATAGTGAATGATGACAGGCCCTACTGCCTGTAAACACACAGTCTAGTTCATAGTGAATGATGACAGGTCCTACTGCCTGTAAACACACAGTCCAGTTCATAGTGAATGAGGACAGGCCCTACTGCCTGTAAACACACAGTCCAGATCAAAGTGAATGAGGACAGGCCCTACTGCCTGTAAACACACAGTCCAGTTCATAGTGAATGATGACAGGTCCTACTGCCTGTAAACACACAGTCCAGTTCATAGTGAATGATGACAGGCCCTACTGCCTGTAAACACACAGTCCAGTTCAAAGTGAATGATGACAGGTCCTACTGCCTGTAAACACACAGTCCAGTTCATAGTGAATGATGACAGGCCCTACTGCCTGTAAACACACAGTCCAGTTCATAGTGAATGATGACAGGTCCTACTGCCTGTAAACACACAGTCCAGTTCATAGTGAATGATGACAGGCCCTACTGCCTGTAAACACACAGTCCAGTTCATAGTGAATGATGACAGGTCCTACTGCCTGTAAACACACAGTCCAGTTCATAGTGAATGATGACAGGTCCTACTGATAAGGGAATGTATATGCTTAAAGGTAATGACTAAACAAATTCCACCCTGAAACGTAATTATGACGTGATGTAACAGATATAATGAATAATTAGAGGAATGTAACTATTAGTAATCATTCGATTCTGTAACGTGCATAATGAATTAGAATGGTAAACTTCAGTGTGACTAAAGGAGAGACCGAGAACCATTGAACTGTGTATGACCTGACCTGGCTAGAACTCTGAGAAAGTTACGATAGGACAGGGAGTCCTGTCAAGGTTCCTCTAATCTCCGGGGAACGGAGCTGGCGCACCGGTCAGTGTAGACTGGTCCTGCACCGGTCAGTGTAGACTGGTCCTGCACCGGTCAGTGTCCAGGACAGTGTGTCCTGGACAAGACAGGTGTTTTTATTTGGTTTTATTGTGTATTAACCTGTTGCGACTCTAGGGGCAGTATTGAGATGTTTTTATTTGGTTTTATTGTGTATTCATTGTCCCACCGTCTTCCCTCTATATTGCTATAGAATATTCACGAATGCCTTAGTGTACGTCAGTTCCCAAACACTCTAAGAATTTATGAAAATGTGAAAATGACCATATCTAAGTGGTCGCTCATCAGAAAATGTCAAAACAAAAGTGTAATATTCTTCCTGGGGGTGTTTATGAACATGTTTTAATAGGATTCATGTTGCTAAAATGCTGTCAGTTCCACTTTAAGGTTAGGGGTTAGGGGTTAGGGGTTAAGGTTAGGGGTTAAGGTTAAGGTTAAGGTTAGGGGTTAAGGTTAAGGTTAGGGGTTAAGGTTAGGGTTAGGGTTAGGGGTTAAGGTTAGGGTTAAGGTTAGGGGTTAAGGTTAAGGTTAGGGGTTAGGGTTAGGGTTAGGGTTAGGGGTTAAGGTTAGGGGTTAAGGTTAGGGGTTAGGGGTTAAGGTTAAGGTTAGGGGTTAGGGTTAAGGTTAGGGGTTAGGGGTTAAGGTTAGGGTTAAGGTTAGGGTTAGGGGTTAAGGTTAAGGTTAGGGTTAGGGTTAGGGTTAAGGTTAGGGTTAGGGGTTAAGGTTAGGGTTAAGGTTAGGGGTTAGGGGTTAAGGTTAGGGTTAAGGTTAGGGGTTAGGGGTTAAGGTTAAGGTTAGGGTTAAGGTTAGGGTTAGGGTTAAGGTTAGGGGTTAGGGGTTAAGGTTAAGGTTAGGGTTAGGGTTAGGGTTAAGGTTAGGGGTTAAGGTTAAGGTTAGGGGTTAAGGTTAAGGTTAGGGTTAAGGTTAGGGGTTAGGGGTTAAGGTTAGGGTTAAGGTTAGGGGTTAAGGTTAAGGTTAAGGTTAGGGGTTAAGGTTAAGGTTAGGGTTAAGGTTAGGGGTTAGGGGTTAAGGTTAGGGTTAGGGTTAAGGTTAGGGGTTAGGGGTTAAGGTTAGGGTTAAGGTTAGGGTTAGGGGTTAGGGGTTAAGGTTAAGGTTAGGGTTAAGGTTAGGGTTAGGGTTAAGGTTAGGGGTTAAGGTTAAGGTTAGGGGTTAAGGTTAAGGTTAGGGGTTAAGGTTAGGGTTAAGGTTAGGGGTTAGGGATTAAGGTTAGGGTTAAGGTTAGGGGTTAAGGTTAAGGTTAATGTTAGGGGTTAAGGTTAAGGTTAGGGTTAAGGTTAGGGGTTAGGGGTTAAGGTTAGGGTTAGGGTTAAGGTTAGGGGTTAGAGGTTAAGGTTAGGGTTAAGGTTAGGGTTAGGGGTTAAGGTTAAGGTTAAGGTTAGGGGTTAAGGTTAGGGTTAGGGGTTAAGGTTAGGGTTAAGGTTAAGGTTAAGGTTAGGGGTTAAGGTTAGGGTTCGGGGTTAAGGTTAGGGTTAGGGGTTAAGGTTAGGGTTAAGGTTAGGGTTAGGGGTTAAGGTTAGGGTTAAGGTTAGGGGTTAGGGTTAAGGTTAGGGTTAAGGTTAGGTTTAGGGTTAGGGGATAAGGTTAGGGTTAGGGGTTAAGGTTAGTGTTAGGGGTTAAGGTTTTGGGTTAAGGTTTCGTTGTTCGGGTTTGGGTTAATCCCCAAAAACGTGGATGTTTGTTGCTTGTGTGTGTGTCTGTGTGCGTGCACCGAATCAGCACCATGGACAGCGAAGGAATCGGACTTCTGGTTTTCAGCACAAGATAGTGGACAGCAATAGTCTCCGGTGCAGTCACTCCCCACTGAGAGGATCCCTGAAGATACTGTAACCTACATGAAAATACGTAACCTGAGACGCAAAAAAAATATGCATTCAGCCCTATATAGATGTCATATAGATGTTAAATAGATGTTATATAGATGTTTTCTGTGAGGAATGACTGGAATGACTGTAGCACATATATGACCTCATATATGACCTGTTTCAGCATGACAATACCCCCGTGCACAAAGCGAGGTCCATACAGAAATGGTTTGTCAAAATCAGGGTGGAAGAACGTGACTGGCCTGCACAGGGCCCTGACCTCAACCCCATTGAACAGCTTTCGGATGAATTGGATCGCTGACTGCGAGCCAGGCCTAATAGGCCAATATCAGTGCCCTATCTCACTAATGCGCTTGTGGCTGAATGGAGGCATGTCCCAGCAGCAATGTTCCAACACCTCGTGGAAAGCCTTCCCAGAAGAGTGGAGGCTGTTGTTATAGGAAAGCCTTCCCAGAAGTGTGGAGGCTGTTGTTATAGGAAAGCCTTCCCAGAAGAGTGGAGGCTGTTGTTGTAGGAAAGGGGTAAACCAACTCCATATTCATGCCCATGATTTTGCAAGGAGATGTTCAACGAGCAGTTGTCACCATGCTTTTGGTCATGTAGTGTGCCTTTCTTGTCCTTCTAAACTGTCAAAGATAAACCCAAACTGATCCAAATGGTTGCATAGTCAGGCCTAGGCTGTAGGCCAGTTATCTCGTCATGAAACCAAACAGGACGTTTGAGCAGTTATTTAAATTAGTCTACATCACTGCAGTTTACAGCCGATGAACAATAATTATGCACTCACTTGATAACAATAATACATTCCTCGTTGCACTGTGTTGCTGTAGCCCAGGTATAATAATTGTCTTGTCTAAAAATGTAGGCCTACGCTTAATCAATAGTGGAGCTTTGCGTGCCCGGCGACCACAGAGCGCAGCCTGGAGGAACACAGAGCGCAGCCTGGAGGAACACAGAGCGCAGCCTGGAGGAACACAGAGCGCAGCCTGGAGGAACACAGAGCGCAGCCTGGAGGAACACAGAGCGCAGCCCGGAGGAACACAGAGCGCAGCCTGGAGGAACACAGAGCGCAGCCCGGGGACCACAGAGCGCAGCCTGGAGGAACACAGAGCGCAGCCCGGGGACCACAGAGCGCAGCCTGGAGGAACACAGAGCGCAGCCTGGAGGACCACAGAGCGCAGCCTGGAGGAACACAGAGCGCAGCCTGGAGGACCACAGAGCGCAGCCCGGGGACCACAGAGCGCAGCCTGGAGGAACACAGAGCGCAGCCTGGAGGAACACAGAGCGCAGCCTGGAGGAACACAGAGCGCAGCCCGGAGGAACACAGAGCGCAGCCTGGAGGAACACAGAGCGCAGCCCGGGGACCACAGAGCGCAGCCTGGAGGAACACAGAGCGCAGCCCGGGGACCACAGAGCGCAGCCTGGAGGAACACAGAGCGCAGCCTGGAGGACCACAGAGCGCAGCCTGGAGGAACACAGAGCGCAGCCTGGAGGACCACAGAGCGCAGCCCGGGGACCACAGAGCGCAGCCTGGAGGAACACAGAGCGCAGCCTGGAGGAACACAGAGCGCAGCCTGGAGGAACGACCTACAGATCAGCCGTTTCACAATCTGGGCACTTTCTTTTCTTGCACTTTGCCAGGTAAATATTTAGCCTATATACCTAATATTTAGCCTATATACCTAATATTTAGCCTATATACCTAATATTTAGCCTATATACCTAATATTTAGCCTATATACCTAATAGTTAGCCTATATACCTAATATTTAGCCTATATACCTAATATTTAGCTAATGAATGTCATAATATCTGGCTGATATTCAGCTTCTTACTTCCACTACACATCACTAATCTCTCTCTTCCAGCTGTTCCCGTTCGCAACAGGCTATATGCAACGCAAGACTACCGCTACGCAACAGGCTATATGCAACGCAAGACTACCGCTGCGCAATAGGCTATATGCAACGCAAGACTACCGCTACGCAATAGGCCATTCCTCTTCTCGTGAAATCCCAGGAAAGCTATAGGACATTTATTTGACTACTTTTTAAATACTAAGACTAATAGCCTATTTGGGGAAAGAAGCAGGCTTTCTTTTACTAATTGCTGAATGTAAAACAGGCCTACAGCAAATGCATTTCGGTGAAAGTTGAGGAGAGAAAGTGCATTGGTGTGATTGATGACTTTTGGCCGGTTATGAAAACATTGTTGCTTTGCAAATAATTGCACAGGACATGTAGAGATGAACACAGTGGAAAATTAGACCCAAAGGAATTGATAACCATTAGAAAAATGGAAATCATTCACAAACCACTTGAGCAACGAGGCAATGATATTCTATAAAAGATACGCATGCTAAATGGCGTTTGTTGTTGAGTTGCGACATTTAAATACAAGTTACTACATTATTTCTCATTAGGCCTACATGTAAATTTAAGTATTATTTGCAGTTGTGACTATGACAATGAACACACCGTGAAAGCACCAAATGGTCTGAACCTGTATCTGTGTTCTAGAGACCTCATGAATGGTCTGAACCAGTATCTGTGTTCTAGAGACCTCATGAATGGTCTGAACCAGTATCTGTGTTCTAGAGACCTCATGAATGTCTGAACCTGTATCTGTGTACTAGAGACCTCATGAATGGTCTGAACCAGTATCTGTGTTCTAGAGACCTCATGAATGGTCTGAACCAGTATCTGTGTACTAGAGACCTCATGACTGGTCTGAACCAGTATCTGTGTACTAGAGACCTCATGAATGGTCTGAACCAGTATCTGTGTACTAGAGACCTCATGGATGGTCTGAACCAGTATCTGTGTTCTAGAGACCTAATGAATGGTCTGAACCTGTATCTGTGTACTAGAGACCTCATGAATGGTTTTACGTTACCACCTTATAAATAGGCAGTGTGCAGTAGGATGCGTTGATCAGTTGATTGACAGGTGCAGGACTGTAGAACGACAAACGATCAAATGTCCTCTAGTGTCGATGCTCACCAACGTTGTATAGTTATGTAGCCTAGTTAATCATAGTTATCCTTGTAGTTATTGGTTTGGTGGATGGCCCTTAACTCTTACACAACACAATGAACGTAATTATCACAACAGTACTACTAGGAGATCTAGCTAACGTTAGAGAACGTGAATGAAATATACGTACTCTTGTTTACTTAGCTTTAAGACTCTATAAATGGACTCCTTTAAATAATTTACTCTAGCAAGTTTGTCAGTGGTGCTGCAGTAGGTAAGTATGAGGTGGATTCTATCTGTTTGTCAGTGGTGCTGCAGTAGGTAAGTATGAGATGGATTCTATCTGTTTGTCAGTGGCGCTGCAGTAGGTAAGTATGAGGTGGATTCTATCTGGTTGTCAGTGGTGCTGCAGTAGGTAAGTATGAGGTGGATTCTATCTGTTTGCCAGTGGTGCTGCAGTAGGTAAGTATGAGGTGGATTCTATCTGTTTGTCAGTGGTGCTGCAGTAGGTAAGTATGAGGTGTATTCTATCTGTTTGTCAGTGGTGCTGCAGTAGGTAAGTATGAGGTGGATTCTATCTGTTTGTCAGTGGTGCTGCAGTAGGTAAGTATGAGGTGGATTCTATCTGTTTGTCAGTGGTGCTGCAAAAGGGGGTAAGTATGAGATGAATTCTATCTGTTTGTCAGTGGTGCTGCAGTAGGTAAGTATGAGGTGGATTCTATCTGTTTGTCAGTGGTGCTGCAGTAGGTAAGTATGAAGTGGATTCTATCTGTTTGTCAGTGCGCTGCAGTAGGTAAGTATGAGGTGTATTCTATCTGTTTGTCAGTGGTGCTGCAGTAGGTAAGTATGAGGTGTATTCTATCTGTTTGTCAGTGCGCTGCAGTAGGTAAGTATGAGGTGTATTCTATCTGTTTGTCAGTGGTGCTGCAGTAGGTAAGTATGAGGTGTATTCTATGTTTGTCAGTGGTGCTGCAGTAGGTAGGTATGAGATGGATTCTATCTGTTTGCCAGTGGTGCTGCAGTAGGTAAGTATGAGATGGATTCTATCTGTTTGTCAGTGGTGCTGCAGTAGGCAAGTATGAGGTGAATTCTATCTGTTTGCCAGTGGTGCTGCAGTAGGTAAGTATGAGATGGATTCTATCTGTTTGTCAGTGGTGCTGCAGTAGGTAAGTATGAGGTGGATTCTATCTGTTTGTCAGTGGTGCTGCAGTAGGTAAGTATGAGATTAATTCTATCTGTTTGTCAGTGGTGCTGCAGTAGGTAAGTATGAGGTGTATTCTATCTGTTTGTCAGTGGTGCTGCAGTAGGTAAGTATGAGGTGGATTCTATCTGTTTGTCAGTGGTGCTGCAGTAGGTAAGTATGAGGTGGATTCTATCTGTTTGTCAGTGGTGCTGCAGTAGGTAAGTATGAGGTGGATTCTATCTGTTTGTCAGTGGTGCTGCAGTAGGTAAGTATGAGGTGGATTCTATCTGTTTGTCAGTGGCGCTGCAGTAGGTAGGTATGAGATGAATTCTATCTGTTTGTCAGTGGTGCTGCAGTAGGTAAGTGGCAGTGCTTTATTGGCTCTGCTCCGTCTGGTTCTCTGCTTGTTTATCCAGATGCATTGTGGTCTCCAGGGCTCCGTCTGGTTCTCTGCTTGTTTATCCAGATGCATTGTGGTCTCCAGGGCTCCGTCTGGTTCTCTGCTTGTTTATCCAGATGTGTTGTGGTCTCCAGGGCTCCGTCTGCTTGGTTATCCAGATGCATTGTGGTCTCCTGGGCTCCGTCTGGTTCTCTGCTTGTTTATCCAGATGCATTGTGGTCTCCAGGGCTCCGTCTGGTTCTCTGCTTGTTTATCCAGATGCATTGTGGTCTCCAGGGCTCCGTCTGGTTCTCTGCTTGTTTATCCAGATGCATTGTGGTCTCCAGGGCTCCGTCTAGTTCTCTGCTTGTTTATCCAGATGCATTGTGGTCTCCAGGGCTCCGTCTGCTTGTTTATCCAGATGCATTGTGGTCTCCAGGGCTCCGTCTGCTTGGTTATCCAGATGCATTGTGGTCTCCTGGGCCCCGTCTGGTTCTCTGCTTGTTTATCCAGATGCATTGTGGTCTCCAGGGCTCCGTCTGCTTGTTTATCCAGATGCATTGTGGTCTCCAGGGCTCCATCTAGTTCTCTGCTTGTTTATCCAGATGCATTGTGGTCTCCAGGGCTCTGTCTCTATTGATTTATCCTCAAGCCATTAGGTGACTCACTGATGATTCCTTCCCTTAATCCACAGCTATTGCTCTCTCTCTCTCTCTCTCTCTCTCTGTGTGTGTGTGTGTGTGTGTGTGTGTGTGTGTGTGTGTGTGTGTGTGTGTGTGTGTGTGTGTGTGTGTGTGTGTGTGTGTGTGTGTGTGTGTGTGTGTGTGTCTCTATAATGACAATAAGTAAGCTGCAAACCCATTTTGCACCTTTCCTCGGCAGACAGTCTATTGAAACAGAAACAGAGCCAGGTAGAGTGAGACTGAGACGGCAGGCAGGCAGGCAGGCAGCAGGATATGAGATATGCTAATGCAGGATCCTAATAACTCCCATTATGAGACTGTTCACAGCAGGTGCTGCTGCCTGGCTGTCATGGGAGCCAGGGGAAGAGAGTGAAGAAACTACTGAGAGAAACTTCAAACTCCCAACTCTGGAACAATAGGCAGTTAAAAGTAGACTGGAGACTCACAGTATTCTTAGTGGACCCAGTGTGACAGGACCCAGTGTGACAGGCCTACTTATGTAAATCTGAGGCCCTATTACCATTCTCATGTTAGTAACAAGTTATATGCAATATATAGATTTTTGCATATACTGTATATTGGTACATGCAGTGTCTGTCTGTCTGTCTGTCTGTCTGCCTGTCTGTCAGCTGCCTGCCTGTCTGTCGGCTGCCTACCTTTCTGTCTGCCTGTCTGTCAGCTGCCTGCCTGTCTGTCGGCTGCCTGCCTGCCTTTTTGTCGGCTGCCTGCCTGTCTGTCTGTTGGCTGCCTGCCTGCCAACCTGTTTCTCTGCCTGTTTGTGTGTCTAATTCGAAGTGAGTGCATGTTTATTGCAGTGTCTTTGGGAGTCTTAATGCTGAAGCAATGACTTTTCTCCCCTGGCTAAAAACAATGGAGTCAGCAGTCTTCAGTCTCTGGCCTGTCAATGGAGTAATTGCAATCACACTGTCACTATCACTGATGCAGAGACACTCACATAGATTTCCCTTGCCAGCTTTCACTTTCTAATGTAAGACCAGCGATTTGTGGAGAGAGAGACTCAAAAAGACCCTGAAGACCCGGTGTATCTTGGAGAGAATTTTCAGGCAGCGATGTCATTACGTCACTACTGGAACGGAAGCGCCGGTGCGCTGCACTGGCATCATCATCATCATCAGCTACAGCGCAGCGGCAGAGCGGTAGCGGTGGGAGCCCAGACTCTCTCATCTCCAGTGACTCCTTTAGATTCTACATGTAAACACGGATCATTGGGGGAATTCTAGAAGCCACAACGCGATATCAGACAGCAGCATAACGCCCTGGCGAGTCTCCCAGTCAGCGGAAACCTGCAACAATGTCTTCGTCTGTTAGCGAGACAGAGGAGGTGCGCGTCTCGGCGCTGACGCCTTTGAAGTTGGTGGGACTGGTGTGCGTGTTCCTGGCGCTGTGTTTAGACGTTGGAGCCGTGATGAGCCCGGCATGGGTGACCGCCGACGACCAGTACTGCTTCTCACTGTGGGAGGCGTGCTGGAAAGCAGCGTCGTCTGAGATCTGGCAGTGCAACAGCACGCTGGAGGCAGGTGGGTGAGAACCAGTGGCGCGGCCGTCATCTGTAGCCTAACCAACTAATTATAGCGCAGGATTCACCTTGCATTGTTTGTGGTTATTGGTTTCCATTCATACATAGTCTAACCTATGATAATATTGATGCTCTAAAGAGGGAATTGAGAGGCTGGTGTATAGTCTGCATAGGTGCAGTAAGTTGTGCCTTTACGGAGATTCAGTTAAGTCCTGTCGCCATGACAAAGCATCTCTTGTGGGAGTCTCTCTCTCTCTGACTGCCCGGTGCTCCTTTCTTCTCCGTCCCTCCGTCATTAGTTTGACGCTGATTTCCACAAGCACCTCTCCGCTCCCTGGCGGGTCCACACAGAACGGCTGCTTCTCTTTATGTCGAAGACAGTCTATGTTTGTGCTTTTATTTACTAAGCAGACAGGCTCATTTTAGGATTTGATTTGGATCAGCTACTCTTCCTGGGCTCCAAACAGACCAGAGCAGCTCGGGGACAGAATGACATCCGTTTAAAATCAATGTAGAAATACACAAGGACCTGTGCTGTAAACCACTCAGGACAACCATATGATTTTACATAGACCAATTATTTAGGTCAGGTAGGGGAGGGGCGTTGTGTTGTGAGGTGTTGTTTTAAAGATGTTTTGCTTGGTACATTTTTAATGGAGGTGGGTTCCGTGTAACCATGGCTCTATACAATACTGTCTGGTGGGGCATGTCAGTCAGAACTATGTTATTTGATGATACAGAAAATTTGGTATTTTCATCACAGTAATATTTCTCATAAAAACAAGAAGTGTCACAGTCAATCTTTCTTCTACTTTAAGCCAAGTGAGACTGGAATGCATCTTGTTGATATTAGCCCTCTGTTTACTGTGAAGGGCAAGAGGTGCTGCTCTGTTCTGGGCCAGCTGCAGCTCCCCCAACCTTCTTTACAGCTCTCCTGTCCTTCTTTACAGCTCTCCTGTCCTTCTTTACAGCTCTCCTGTCCTTCTTTACAGCTCTCCTGTCCTTCTTTACAGCTCTCCTGTGTCCTTCTTTACAGCTCTCCTGTGTCCTTCTTTACAGCTCTCCTGTCCTTCTTTGCAGCTCTCCTGTCCTTCTTTACAGCTCTCCTATGTCCTTCTTTACAGCTCTCCTATGTCCTTCTTTACAGCTCTCCTGTGTCCTTCTTTACAGCTCTCCTATGTCCTTCTTTACAGCTCTCCTATGTCCTTCTTTACAGCTCTCCTGTCCTTATTTACAGCTCTCCTATGTCCTTCTTTACATCTCTCCTATGTACTTCTTTAAATCTCTCCTATGTCCTTCTTTACAGCTCTCCTATGTCCTTCTTTACAGCTCTCATATGTCCTTATTTACAGCTCTCCTATGTCCTTCTTTACATCTCTCCTATGTCCTTCTTTGCAGCTCTCCTATGTCCTTCTTTACAGCTCTCCTATGTCCTTCTTTACAGCTCTCCTATGTCCTTCTTTGCAGCTCTCCCATGTCCTTCTTTACATCTCTCCTATGTCCTTTACATCTCTCCTATGTCCTTTACATCTCTCCTATGTCCTTTACAGCTCTCCTATGTCCTTCTTTGCAGCTCTCCTATGTCCTTCTTTGCAGCTCTCCTATGTCCTTCTTTACATCTCTCCTATGTCCTTCTTTACATCTCTCCTATGTCCTTCTTTACATCTCTCCTATGTCCTTCTTTACATCTCTACTATGTCCTTTACATCTCTCCTATGTACTTCTTTACATGTCTCCTATGTCCTTTACATCTCTCCTATGTACTTCTTTACATGTCTCCTATGTCCTTTACATCTCTCCTATGTCCTTCTTTACATCTCTCCTATGTCCTTTACATCTCTCCTATGTCCTTCTTTACATCTCTCCTATGTCCTTCTTTACATCTCTCCTATGTCCTTCTTTACAGCTCTCCTATGTCCTTTATATCTCTCCTATGTCCTTCTTTACATCTCTCCTATGTCCTTCTTTACATCTCTCCTATGTCCTTCTTTACATCTCTCCTATGTCCTTCTTTACATCTCTCCTATGTCCTTCTTTACATCTCTCCTATGTCCTTCTTTACATCTCTCCTATGTCCTTCTTTACATCTCTCCTATGTCCTTTATATCTCTCCTATGTCCTTCCTTGCAGCTCCTGACTACACAACCAGGCCATAGTCCAGATCAAACCAGAGCAGGACTTGTTTGGTTGAATGTGGTGTTAAAAAAAGCAGAGCGAGGGCCTCCTGGGTGGCGCAGTGGTTAAGGGTGCTGTACTGCAGCGCCAGCTGTGCCATCAGAGTCCCGGGTGTTGCAGTGGTTAAGGGTGCTGTACTGCAGCGCCAGCTGTGCCATCAGAGTCCCGGGTGTTGCAGTGGTTAAGGGTGCTGTACTGCAGCGCCAGCTGTGCCATCAGAGTCCTGGGTGGTGCAGTGGTTAAGGGTGCTGTACTGCAGCGCCAGCTGTGCCATCAGAGTCCTGGGTGGTGCAGTGGTTAAGGGCGCTGTACTGCAGCGCCAGCTGTGCCATCAGAGTCCTGGGTGGTGCAGTGGTTAAGGGTGCTGTACTGCAGCGCCAGCTGTGCCATCAGAGTCCTGGGTGTTGCAGTGGTTAAGGGCGCTGTACTGCAGCGCCAGCTGTGCCATCAGAGTCCCAGGTGTTGCAGTGATTAAGGGCGCTGTACTGCAGCGCCAGCTGTGCCATTAGAGTCCCGGGTGTTGCAGTGGTTAAGGGCGCTGTACTGCAGCGCCAGCTGTGCCATCAGAGTCCTGGGTGGCGCAGTGGTTAAGGGTGCTGTACTGCAGCGCCAGCTGTGCCATCAGAGTCCTGGGTGTTGCAGTGGTTAAGGGCGCTGTACTGCAGCGCCAGCTGTGCCATCAGAGTCCCAGGTGTTGCAGTGGTTAAGGGCGCTGTACTGCAGCGCCAGCTGTGCCATCAGAGTCCTGGGTGTTGCAGTGGTTAAGGGCGCTGTACTGCAGCGCCAGCTGTGCCATCAGAGTCCCAGGTGTTGCAGTGGTTAAGGGCGCTGTACTGCAGCGCCAGCTGTGCCATCAGAGTCCTGGGTGGTGCAGTGGTTAAGGGCGCTGTACTGCAGCGCCAGCTGTGCCATCAGAGTCCTGGGTGGTGCAGTGGTTAAGGGCGCTGTACTGCAGCGCCAGCTGTGCCATCAGAGTCCCGGGTGGCGCAGTGGTTAAGGGTGCTGTACTGCAGCGCCAGCTGTGCCATCAGAGTCCTGGGTGGTGCAGTGGTTAAGGGCGCTGTACTGCAGCGCCAGCTGTGCCATCAGAGTCCCGGGTGTTGCAGTGGTTAAGGGTGCTGTACTGCAGCGCCAGCTGTGCCATCAGAGTCCTGGGTGGTGCAGTGGTTAAGGGCGCTGTACTGCAGCGCCAGCTGTGCCATCAGAGTCCCGGGTGGCGCAGTGGTTAAGGGTGCTGTACTGCAGCGCCAGCTGTGCCATCAGAGTCCTGGGTGGTGCAGTGGTTAAGGGCGCTGTACTGCAGCGCCAGCTGTGCCATCAGAGTCCCGGGTGGCGCAGTGGTTAAGGGTGCTGTACTGCAGCGCCAGCTGTGCCATCAGAGTCCTGGGTGGTGCAGTGGTTAAGGGTGCTGTACTGCAGCGCCAGCTGTGCCATCAGAGTCCCGGGTGGCGCAGTGGTTAAGGGCGCTGTACTGCAGCGCCAGCTGTGCCATCAGAGTCCCGGGTGGCGCAGTGGTTAAGGGTGCTGTACTGCAGCGCCAGCTGTGCCATCAGAGTCCTGGGTTCGCGCCCAGGCTCTGTCGTAACCGGCCGCGACCGGGAGGTCCGTGGGGCGACGCACAATTGGCCTAGCGTCGCCCGGGTTAGGGAGGGCTTGGTCGGTAGGGGTGTCCTTGTCTCATCGCGCACCAGCGACTCCTGTGGCGGGCTGGGCGCAGTGTACGCTAGCCAAGGTGGCCAGGTGCACGGTGTTTCCTCCGACACATTGGTGCGGCTGGCTTCCGGGTTGGATGTGCGCTGTGTTAAAGAAGCAGCGGCTTGGTTGGTTGTGTATCGGAGGACGCATGACTTTCAACCTTCGTCTCTCCCGAGCCCGTACGGGAGTTGTAGCAATGAGACAAGATAGTAGCTACTACAACAATTGGATACCACGAAATTGGGGAGAAAAAGGGGTAAAATAAATAAATAAATAAATAAATATTAAAAAAAAGCAGAGCGTCTCGATCAGACAGACCTCAAATATTTACTTTAAAATTTGTATTTTTCTTGCCTCAGCCATGTCCCACCCCTGTGCCTGGCTTGCAAATTCACCTCCCGGTGAAACAGTTGAGCTTTACGAATCCATTTATCATCTAAAACTAGAATATGGACTGTTCCAGAACGACTAGATGACACGTGGAGGAACTCTTTGGGGAGGGGGAACTTTATTTGCTCATTGGAGATGCGCTTTGGGAAGCGTGGGATTTTTTTCCACGCCAGCTCACCAATCCAGCTGGGGCTTTTTCGTTCCGCTTTTGGTTTCTAGAAATGAGTCTTTGTTGAATTCCCACGTTTGCCCTCTTTCAGACAGCAGGCAGCATAACTTTGAGCTGCAAATTCCCAGTGGGGCAAATGCCTGGAGATTA
>NW_027260971.1:385000-402500 GCF_045791955.1 Oncorhynchus clarkii lewisi
TTATCTGACCACAGTGTCTACCATAACTACTGTACACAGCTGCTGCTGGACCTCTCACTAAACCAACATTTATTACTGACTGAAGGGTTTTCTAGTCCCTTCTTCTATTTATTTTGTGGGGGTGGTGTGGTGGGTTGGGTTGTGAGTTGGGTTGGGGTTGTGGGTGAGGTTGTGAGTGGGTGTGGGGTTGTGGTTGGTGGGGGGGGGGGGGGGTTGTTGGTGGGGTTGGGGTGGGGTTGTGGTTGGTAGGGTGAGGTAGGGGTTGTAGGTGGGGTTGTGGTTGTGAGTGGAGGTGAGAGTGGGGGTGGGGGTGGGGTTGTGGTTGGTGGGGTGGGGTGGGGGTGGGGGTGGGGGTTGTAGTTGTTGGTGTGGTTGTAGATGGGTTGTGGGTTGGGTTGTGGGTGGGATTTGGGGTTGTGGGTGGTGTTGTAGTTGTGGGTGGGGTTGTAGTTGTTGGGGTTGTGGGTGGGGTTGTAGTTGTTGGTGGGGTTGTGGGTGGGAATGTAGTTGTTGGTGGGGTTGTAGTTGTGGGTGGGGTTGTAGTTGTGGGTGTGGTTGTGGTTGTAGTTGTTGGTGGGGTTGGGGTTGTAGTTGTGGGTGGGGTTGTAGTTGTGGGTGGGGTTGTAGTTGTTGGTGGGGTTGCTGTTGTGGGTGGGGTAAGGATTGTGGGTTGTGGCTGTTGGTGGGGTTGGGGTTGTTGGTGGGGTGTAGTTATGGGTGGGGTTGTAGTTGTTGGTGGGGTTGTAGTTGTTGGTGTGGTTGTGGGTGGGGTTGTTGGTGGGGTGTAGTTATGGGTGGGGTTGTAGTTGTTGGTGGGGTGTAGTTGATGGGGTTGTAGTTGTTGGTAGAGTTGGGGTAGTTGGTAGGGTTGTGGTTGTGGGTGGGGTTGTATTTGTGGGTGGGGTTGGTGGGGTTGTAGTTGTGGGTGGGGTTGTGGTAGTTGGTAGGTTTGTGGTTGTGGGTGGGGTTGTAGTTGTGGGTGGGGTTGTGGTTGTTGGTGGGGTTATAGTTGTTGGTGGGGTGTAGTTGTGGGTGGGGTTGTGGTAGTTGGTAGGGTTGTAGTTGTGGGTGGGGTTGTAGTTGTGGGTGGGGTTGTGGTTGTTGGTGGGGTTATAGTTGTTGGTGGGGTGTAGTTGTGGGTGGGGTGTGGTTGTTGGTGGGGTTATAATTGTTGGTGGGGTTGTGGTAGTTGGTAGGGTTGTGGTTGTGGGTGGGGTTGTAGTTGTGGGTGGGGTTTGTTGTTGGTGGGGTTGTGGGTGGGGTTGTAGTTGTTGGTGGGGTGTAGTTGTTGGTGGGGTTGTGGTTGTTGGTAGGGTTGTAGTTGTGGGTGGGGTGTAGTTGTTGGTGGGGTTGTGGGTGGGGTTGTAGTTGTTGGTGGGGTGTAGTTGTTGGTGGGGTTGTGGTTGTTGGTAGGGTTGTAGTTGTGGGTGGGGTTGTAGTTGGTGGGGTGTAGTAGATGGTGGGGTGTAGTTGTTGGTGGGGTTGTGATTGTGGGTGGGGTTGTGGTTGTCGTTGTGGGTGGGGTTGTGGTTGTGGTGGGGTTGTGGTTGTTGGTGGAGTTGTGGTTGTGGGTGAGGTTGTTGTGGTTGTGGGTGGGGTTATAGTTGTTGGTGGGGTGTAGTTGCTGGTGGGGTGTAGTTGTGGGTGGGGTTGGGGTTGTGGTTGGGGTGTAGATGTTGTTGTGGGTGGGGTATAGATGTTGGTGGGGTTGGGGATGTGGGTGGGGTGTAGATGTTGGGGTTGTGGGTGGGGTGTAGATGTTGGTGGGGTTGGGGTTGTGGGTGGGGTATAGATGTTGGTGGGGTTGGGGTTGTGGGTGGGGTGTAGATGTTGCCTTGCCTGTATGTTGTTAGTGGGGTTGATTGATTTTGATAACATGCCAACAATGCTCTTTAGTCAACGATGTGTGTCAGTGAGATGCGGGTCAGCGTCTCTATCTGACCCCCCTTTCTCTCTCTCCTCCTCTCCCTCTCTCTCCCCCTCTTTCTCTCTCTCTCCTCCTCTTTCTCTCTCTCTCTCTCCCCCTCTTTCTCTCTCTCCCCCCTCTTTCTCTCTCTCCCCCTCTCTCCCGTTCTCTCTCCTCCTCTCCCTCTCTCTCCCCCTCTTTCTCTCTCTCTCCCCTTCTTTCTCTCTCTCTCTCTCCCCCCTCTCTCCCTTTCTCTCTCCTCCTCTCCCTCTCTCTCCCCCTCTTTCTCTCTCTCCCCTTCTTTCTCTCTCTCTCTCTCTCCCCCTCTTTCTCCCTCTCCCTTTCTCTCTCCCCCTCTTTCTCTCTCCCTCACTCTCTCCCCCTCTTTCTCTCTCCTTCTCTCTCCCCCTCTTTCTCTCTCCTTCTCTCTCTTCCCCTCTTTCACTCTCCCTCACCCTCTTTCTCTCTCCCCCTCCCCCTCATTCGCTCTCTCCCTCCCCCTCTTTCTCTGTCTCTCTCTCTCCCTCCTCTCTCCCCCTCTCTCCCTTTCTCTCTCCCCCCCTTTCTCCCTTTCTCTCTCCCCCCTTTCTCTCTCTCTTGCTGTTCCCTCTCTCCCCCCTCTCTCTCCCCCCTCGCTCCATTTCCGTCTGACAACTTGCTGTTTGCTCCCCCTTGTTTATACCACCTGATATCCCCTCCTCTCTGTCCTCTATCTCTCCTTCCCTCTCTGTCTTCTATCTCTCCTTCCCTCTCTGTCCTCTATCTCTCCTTCCCTCTCTGTCCTCTATCTCTCCCCTCCTCTCTGTCCTCTATCTCTCCTTCCCTCTCTGTCCTCTATCTCTCCCCTCCTCTCTGTCCTCTATCTCTCCTTCCCTCTCTGTCCTCTATCTCTCCTTCCCTCTCTGTCCTCTCTCTCCCCTCCTCTCTGTCCTCTATCTCTCCTCCCCTCTCTGTCCTCTATCTCTCCTTCCCTCTCTGTCCTCTATCTCTCCTTCCCTCTCTGTCCTCTATCTCTCCTTCCCTCTCTGTCCTCTATCTCTCCCCTCCTCTCTGTCCTCTATCTCTCCTTCCCTCTCTGTCCTCTATCTCTCCCCTCCTCTCTGTCCTCTATCTCTCCTTCCCTCTCGGTCCTCTATCTTTCCTTCCCTCTCGGTCCTCTATCTCTCCTCCCCTCTCTGTCCTCTATCTCTCCTTCCCTCTCTGTCCTCTATCTCTCCTTCCCTCTCTGTCCTCTATCTCTCCTTCCCTCTCTGTCCTCTATCTCTCCTTCCCTCTCTGTCCTCTATCTCTCCTTCCCTCTCTGTCCTCTATCTCTCCTTCCCTCTGTCCTCTATCTCTCCTTCCCTCTATGTCCTATATCTCTCCTTCCCTCTCTGTCCTCTATCTCTCCTTCCCTCTCTGTCCTCTATCTCTCCTTCCCTCTCTGTCCTCTATCTCTCCTTCCCTCTCTGTCCTCTATCTCTTCTTCCCTCTCTGTCCTCTATCTCTCCTTCCCTCTCTGTCCTCTATCTCTCCTCCCCTCTCTGTCCTCTATCTCTCCTCCCCTCTCTGTCCTCTATCTCTCCTTCCCTCTCTGTCCTCTATCTCTCCTTCCCTCTCTGTCCTCTATCTCTCCCCTCCTCTCTGTCCTCTATCTCTCCTTCCCTCTCTGTCCTCTATCTCTCCTTCCCTCTCTGTCCTCTATCTCTCCCCACCTCTCTGTCCTCTATCTCTCCTTCCCTCTCTGTCCTCTATCTCTCCCCTCCTCTCTGTCCTCTATCTCTCCTTCCCTCTCGGTCCTCTATCTCTCCTTCCCTCTCTGTCCTCTAGCTCTCCTTCCCTCTCTGTCCTCTATCTCTCCTTCCCTCTCTGTCCTCTATCTCTCCTTCCCTCTCTGTCCTCTATCTCTCCTTCCCTCTCTGTCCTCTATCTCTCCTTCCCTCTCTGTCCTCTATCTCTCCTTCCCTCTCTGTCCTCTATCTCTCCTCCCCTCTCTGTCCTCTATCTCTCCTCCCCTCTCTGTCCTCTATCTCTCCTCCCCTCTCTGTCCTCTATCTCTCCTTCCCTCTCTGTCCTCTATCTATCCTTCCCTCTCTGTCCTCTATCTCTCCTTCTCTCTCTGTCCTCTATCTCTCCTTCCCTCTCTGTCCTCTATCTCTCCTCCCCTCTCTGTCCTCTATCTCTCCTTCCCTCTCAGTCCTCTATCTCTCCTTCCCTCTCTGTCCTCTATCTCTCCTTCCCTCTCTGTCCTCTATCTCTCCTTCCCTCCCTGTCCTCTATCTCTCCTCCCCCTCTGTCCTCTATCTCTCCGTCCCTCTCTGTCCTCTATCTCTCCTTCCCTCTCTGTCTCCCATCCCCTTCTCCCTCCTTATCTCTCATGTGCTCCTCCCCTCTCTTTTCCTTCCTCTACCTCTTTCCTTAACTATATATGTATTCTCTCTCTTCTAGACTGGCAGATCGCCACCCTGTCCTTGTTGCTAGGTGGAGCTGCTCTGGTCCTGCTCTCCTTCCTGGTGGTCCTGGTGTCAGTGTGTATCGGCTCTCGGAGACGCTTCAACAGACCTGTCGCTGTCATGCTGTTCGCTGCAGGTGAACACACACACACTCACACACACACACACACAACATTGCTGTACAATGTACAATTCCTATCTACAAACAGGCTCTCAAAGTGCTTGATAGGAAGCCCAATAGCCATCATCACTGTTACATCCTCAGAAAGCATGAGCCCCTGAGTTGGGAACATCTTGTGCAGTACACTGACGCATGTCTTGTATTCAAGATCTTAAATGGCCTGGCACACACACACAATTATTTGTCTCTATCTTCTGATATCATATTCCTTGTTAGACAGTTAATTCATACGTAATATGCATATATCTCTCCCTCTTCAATTTCCAGTATGTGTATGAGATGTCCTCTGTTTCCCTCTGCTGCAGTGGTGTTGCAGGGCTGCAGTCTGGTCCTCTACCCCATCAAGTTCACTGAGACCATCAGCATGAGCATATACCACGAGTTCAACTGGGGTTACGGCCTGGCCTGGGGCGCTACCATTTTCTCCTTCGGTGGGGGGATCCTCTACTGCCTCAACCCTAAGAACTATGAAGACTACTACTGACCCTGCTGGACTGTACCACTGTGACCCCCCCTCCCTCCCCCCCTGTAGTCGCTGGCTGTCATACATATCCTATACTGTATAATGCTAATGCTCGCTAGAGAGACAGGTAGACACAGAGAGATGCACACACACACACACACACACGTCAGCATACAGTATTTCCTGTGGAAGCAGGCAGAGGCTCAGTGCTGGGGTGGATGGATGATTTCACAGTACCCTGTACCCTGCTCTGTACTGCCTCTTCAGTCAGAGACTAACAGATAACAGACTGACCAATCAGATCACTATCTGTCCTCAAACCCTGGGACAAGGACTCACTGAAGCACTGTTACCGACCAAGTATTAGTTACAAGGCCTTAGGGATAAGGATGAGGCTAAGCTCGGCAAACCCAGAAGGAAAATCTGGTGCCAGCTACCATTTATGTTATGTAGTCTGTCCACGAGAGATTAGGATGAGGCTGACTGGAAAACAGACTTGTCTTCTCACTGGTAGGTAGAGAGACTGGGATGACCAACACTGGTAGGTAGAGAGAGACTGGGATGACCAACACTGGTAGGTAGAGACAGACTGGGATGACCAACACTGGTAGGTAGAGACAGACTGAGATGACCAACACTGGTAGGTAGAGAGAGACTGGGATGACCAACACTGGTAGGTAGAGACAGACTGAGATGACCAACACTGGTAGGTAGAGACAGGCTGAGATGACCAACACTGGTAGGCAGAGAGACTGGGATGACCAACACTGGTAGGTAGAGACAGACTGGGATGACCAACACTGGTAGGTAGAGACAGACTGAGATGACCAACACTGGTAGGCAGAGAGACTGGGATGACCAACACTGGTAGGTAGAGACAGACTGGGATGACCAACACTGGTAGGTAGAGACAGACTGGGATGACCAACACTGGTAGGTAGAGACAGACTGGGATGACCAACACTGGTAGGCAGAGACAGACTGGGATGACCAACACTGGTAGATAGAGACAGACTGGGATGACCAACACTGGTAGGCAGAGAGACTGGGATGACCAACACTGGTAGGTAGAGAGACTGGGATGACCAACACTGGTAGGTAGAGACAGACTGGGATGACCAACACTGGTAGGTAGAGACAGACTGGGATGACCAACACTGGTAGGTAGAGACAGACTGGGATGACCAACACTGGTAGGTAGAGACAGACTGGGATGACCAACACTGGTAGGTAGAGACAGACTGGGATGACCAACACTGGTAGGTAGAGACAGACTGGGATGACCAACACTGGTAGGTAGAGACAGACTGGGATGACCAACACTGGTAGGTAGAGACAGACTGGGATGACCAACACTGGTAGGTAGAGACAGACTGGGATGACCAACACTGGTAGGTAGAGACAGACTGGGATGACCAACACTGGTAGGTAGAGACAGACTGGGATGACCAACACTGGTAGGTAGAGACAGACTGGGATGACCAACACTGGTAGGTAGAGACAGACTGGGATGAACAACACTGGTAGGTAGAGACAGACTGGGATGACCAACACTGGTAGGTAGAGACAGACTGGGATGACCAACACTGGTAGGCAGAAACAGACTGGGATGACCAACACTGGTAGGTAGAAACAGACTGGGATGACCAACACTGGTAGGTAGAGACAGACTGGGATGACCAACACTGGTAGGTAGAGACAGACTGGGATGACCAACACTGGTAGGTAGAGACAGACTGGGATGACCAACACTGGTAGGTAGAGACAGACTGGGATGACCAACACTGGTAGGTAGAGACAGACTGGGATGACCAACACTGGTAGGTAGAGACAGACTGGGATGACCAACACTGGTAGGTAGAGACAGACTGGGATGACCAACACTGGTAGGTAGAGACAGACTGGGATGACCAACACTGGTAGGTAGAGACAGACTGGGATGACCAACACTGGAAGGCAGAGAGACTGGGATGACCAACACTGGTAGGCAGAGAGACTGGGATGACCAACACTGGTGGGCAGAGAGACTGGGATGACCAACACTGGTAGGCAGAGAGACTGGGATGACCGACACTGGTAGGCAGAGAGACTGGGATGACCAACACTGGTAGGTAGAGACAGACTGGGATGACCAACACTGGTAGGTAGAGACAGACTGGGATGACCAACACTGGTAGGTAGAGACAGGCTGAGATGACCAACACTGGTAGGCAGAGAGACTGGGATGACCAACACTGGTAGGTAGAGACAGACTGGGATGACCAACACTGGTAGGTAGAGACAGACTGAGATGACCAACACTGGTAGGCAGAGAGACTGGGATGACCAACACTGGTAGGTAGAGACAGACTGGGATGACCAACACTGGTAGGTAGAGACAGACTGGGATGACCAACACTGGTAGGTAGAGACAGACTGGGATGACCAACACTGGTAGGCAGAGACAGACTGGGATGACCAACACTGGTAGATAGAGACAGACTGGGATGACCAACACTGGTAGGCAGAGAGACTGGGATGACCAACACTGGTAGGTAGAGAGACTGGGATGACCAACACTGGTAGGTAGAGACAGACTGGGATGACCAACACTGGTAGGTAGAGACAGACTGGGATGACCAACACTGGTAGGTAGAGACAGACTGGGATGACCAACACTGGTAGGTAGAGACAGACTGGGATGACCAACACTGGTAGGTAGAGACAGACTGGGATGACCAACACTGGTAGGTAGAGACAGACTGGGATGACCAACACTGGTAGGTAGAGACAGACTGGGATGACCAACACTGGTAGGTAGAGACAGACTGGGATGACCAACACTGGTAGGTAGAGACAGACTGGGATGACCAACACTGGTAGGTAGAGACAGACTGGGATGACCAACACTGGTAGGTAGAGACAGACTGGGATGACCAACACTGGTAGGTAGAGACAGACTGGGATGAACAACACTGGTAGGTAGAGACAGACTGGGATGACCAACACTGGTAGGTAGAGACAGACTGGGATGACCAACACTGGTAGGCAGAAACAGACTGGGATGACCAACACTGGTAGGTAGAAACAGACTGGGATGACCAACACTGGTAGGTAGAGACAGACTGGGATGACCAACACTGGTAGGTAGAGACAGACTGGGATGACCAACACTGGTAGGTAGAGACAGACTGGGATGACCAACACTGGTAGGTAGAGACAGACTGGGATGACCAACACTGGTAGGTAGAGACAGACTGGGATGACCAACACTGGTAGGTAGAGACAGACTGGGATGACCAACACTGGTAGGTAGAGACAGACTGGGATGACCAACACTGGTAGGTAGAGACAGACTGGGATGACCAACACTGGTAGGTAGAGACAGACTGGGATGACCAACACTGGTAGGTAGAGACAGACTGGGATGACCAACACTGGAAGGCAGAGAGACTGGGATGACCAACACTGGTAGGCAGAGAGACTGGGATGACCAACACTGGTAGGCAGAGAGACTGGGATGACCAACACTGGTAGGCAGAGAGACTGGGATGACCGACACTGGTAGGCAGAGAGACTGGGATGACCAACACTGGTAGGTAGAGACAGACTGGGATGACCAACACTGGTAGGTAGAGACAGACTGGGATGACCAACACTGGTAGGTAGAGACAGACTGAGATGACCAACACTGGTAGGTAGAGACAGACTGGGATGACCAACACTGGTAGGTAGAGACAGACTGGGATGACCAACACTGGTAGGTAGAGACAGACTGAGATGACCAACACTGGTAGGTAGAGACAGACTGAGATGACCAACACTGGTAGGTAGAGACAGACTGGGATGACCAACACTGGTAGGCAGAGAGACTGGGATGACCAACACTGGTAGGCAGAGACAGACTGGGATGACCAACACTGGTAGGCAGAGAGACTGGGATGACCAACACTGGTAGGTAGAGACAGACTGGGATGACCAACACTGGTAGGTAGAGACAGACTGGGATGACCAACACTGGTAGGTAGAGACAGACTGGGATGACCAACACTGGTAGGTAGAGACAGACTGGGATGACCAACACTGGTAGGTAGAGACAGACTGGGATGACCAACACTGGTAGGTAGAGACAGACTGGGATGACCAACACTGGTAGGTAGAGACAGACTGGGATGACCAACACTGGTAGGTAGAGACAGACTGGGATGACCAACACTGGTAGGTAGAGACAGACTGGGATGACCAACACTGGTAGGTAGAGACAGACTGGGATGACCAACACTGGTAGGTAGAGACAGACTGGGATGACCAACACTGGAAGGCAGAGAGACTGGGATGACCAACACTGGTAGGCAGAGAGACTGGGATGACCAACACTGGTAGGCAGAGAGACTGGGATGACCAACACTGGTAGGCAGAGAGACTGGGATGACCGACACTGGTAGGCAGAGAGACTGGGATGACCAACACTGGTAGGTAGAGACAGACTGGGATGACCAACACTGGTAGGTAGAGACAGACTGGGATGACCAACACTGGTAGGTAGAGACAGACTGAGATGACCAACACTGGTAGGTAGAGACAGACTGGGATGACCAACACTGGTAGGTAGAGACAGACTGGGATGACCAACACTGGTAGGTAGAGACAGACTGAGATGACCAACACTGGTAGGTAGAGACAGACTGAGATGACCAACACTGGTAGGTAGAGACAGACTGGGATGACCAACACTGGTAGGCAGAGAGACTGGGATGACCAACACTGGTAGGCAGAGACAGACTGGGATGACCAACACTGGTAGGCAGAGAGACTGGGATGACCAACACTGGTAGGTAGAGACAGACTGGGATGACCAACACTGGTAGGTAGAGACAGACTGGGATGACCAACACTGGTAGGTAGAGACAGACTGGGATGACCAACACTGGTAGGTAGAAACAGACTGGGATGACCAACACTGGTAGGTAGAGACAGACTGGGATGACCAACACTGGTAGGTAGAGACAGACTGGGATGACCAACACTGGTAGCTTGGCATGTGAAGGCGAGGAAGAGACCCAGTGACCCACAGGACACCAATGCCACTACAGTGTATCTCCATGGAAGTATGAACCCCCATAGCTAGCTACAGTTGGGCTCAATTCCATTTTAACTTTTCAATGAGGAATTGGAGTTTTGGTTTACTTTCTGAAATGATTGGAATTGAAATGGAATTGACCCCAATCTTGGTAAAGAGGAGGTTTGGTACGTCCCAATACCCCAAAACAGAGGTTTCCTTCCTGTTTTCATAGCCAGTGAAGAGCACAGAGACAGACAGGGAGCCGTTGAAGCCCGTTTAGGACACAGCCCAGTAATGTGGTACTGGTCTGTAGCTTATCTGGTCTGTCTCATCACAGCTTGGTCAGGTTTTTGCAGCGATGTAGGAATGTTCCGTGGTCTAGAAGAGGAGACAGACAGATAGCTTAGTTTATGTCTGGTAACACATTTACTTGTCCGACAATAATCCAATGAAATGTAACCACACAAATCAAATATTATTATTTTAATGGACATCCTACAGTAGATTATGGGGTAAATTGTTGAATGATGTTCGTGGAGATGTTGATGAGATATGTGAGTAGATTGGAGGGAGGGAGGGAGGGAGGGGGAGAGAGAGAGAGAGAGAGAGGGAGGGAGAGGGAGGGAGAGAGAGAGAAAGAGAGAGAGATAGAGAGAGAGGGGAGGGAGGGAGGGAGAGAGAGGGGAGGGAGGGAGGGAGGGAGGGAGGGAGGGAGGAAGGGAGGGAGCGAGAGAGAGAGAGAGAGAGAGAGAGAGAGAGAGAGAGAGAGAGAGAGATATTTGGGGGGAGAGAGAGAGAGAGAGAGAGAGTTGGGGGAGAGAGAGAGAGAGAGAGAGAGAGAGAGAGAGAGAGAGAGAGAGAGAGAGAGAGAGAGAGAGAGAGAGAGAGAGAGAGAGGGCATGTTTTAGATGCCGTGGTAGAGATATGTATCAGTATTCATCTCATTGTAAATTAACACAATAAAGCAAGTAAAATAACCAGTCTCTTCCTCTCATTAGATTACAGGAGGGGCTACTCAGGGGTGGGCAAACTTTTTGGCTTGAGAGCCACATCGGGATTTTTGGCTCGAGGGACACATTTTTGGATGGGGATCAATTGTTTGTTAAAGTCAATTTGCGGGGGCCTCCCGAGAGGCGCAGCGGTCTACATACCTGGGTTCAATCCCAGGCTGTGTCACAGCTGGCCGTGACTGGGAGACCCATGAAGCGGCGCACAATTGTCTCAGTGTTGTCCGGGTTAGGGGAGGGTTTGGCAGACCGAGATGTCCTTGTCTCATCGCGCTCTAGCGCCTCCTGTGGCGGGCCGGGTGCAGTGCACGCTGACACGGTCGCCAGGTGTACGGTGTTTCCACCGACACATTGGTGCGGCTGGCTTCCGGGTTAAGAGGGCATTGTGTTAAGAAGCAGTGCGGCTTGGTTGGGTTGTGTTTCGGAGGACGCACAGCTCTTGACCTTCGCCTCTCCCGAGGCTGTACGGTAGTTGCAGCGATGAGACAAGACTGTAACTACCAATTGGATTCCACAAAATTGGGGAGAAAAAAGGGACACAATTTAAAATATATATATTTATATATAAATGTATTTATTTTGTCTCGCGGGCCGGACTAGATACCATAACTCCTCCACTTATCTTCACACTTCATTTCTGATCCGTTGAGAATGTCATTGTATTTTCTCTTCCCAAGCTCCTGCAACAAGCTCCCGCAACAAGCTCCTGCAACAAGCTCCTGCAACAAGCTCCTGCAACAAGCTCCTGCAACAAGCTCCTGCAACAAGCTCCTGCAACAAGCTCCCGCAACAAGCTCCCGCAACAAGCTCCTGCAACAAGCTCCTGCAACAAGCTCCTGCAACAAGCTCCTGCAACAAGCTCCTGCAACAAGCTCCCGCAACAAGCTCCTGCAACAAGCTCCTGCAACAAGCTCCTGCAACTGTCTCTCACTCCTGTGAGAGAGTCAGTCAGTCAGTTCAAACCTTGTCGAACTCTAACCAGAAGGCCAACTCCTTTTGCCCTGCCTAGCAACTCACTGCAAGTAGGTTGTTCTCTCCTCTACCTGGGGGAAGCTTTGATCCCACATCAGGCTTAGAAGACCTTCACATGTCCCAAATGGCACCCTAGTCTCTATATGGTGAATTATTTTTGACCAGGGATCATAGGGCTCTGGTCAAAAGTAGTGCACTATATAGGGAATATGGTGTCATTTGGGACAAAATCCATTCTCCTTCACAGGTTGTAATTTTAAGGAGTTCAAAAACAAACATGTAGCAATACTGCCACCTACAGGACAACCTGTGCACGTACCTTCATGCATCATTGGCTAGTTGCATACAGCCTTTCTTCCATATGGGACCACATGTCAAATTCAATGAACATGATTACTGCCCTGCCATGAATGTGACTATTTTAATATACTGTACCTGTGCTGCCTTGTACTGTAACATCTGACTATTGGCTACAGTGGCCTAAGGCAGTTCCAGACCATTCATTCTGCTCCAGTCATGAGTATCCGACTGTAGTTTGAGCTGTGTTTGTGTAAACAGATCATGTTGTGGTGTTGTTAATGCTGGGAGGAAACTCTCACGCTACAGGGACTCACAGCTGTGGCCCTCCCTCCCTCCCTCCCTGAGCTCCTACAGCTGTCCCTCCCTCCCTCCCTCCCTCCCTCCCTCCCTCCCTCCCGCTGATGGAACCTGTTGGCCCTCTGGCTGCTGCAGCATCTCCAGTCCTCTGGGGGACAGAAAGAGGGACGTACCAACATATATATGGATAGACAGGCAGGCATGGCCGGACAGAGGGACAGAAAAACAGTCAGACAATCAGACAGTCAGACGGACATTTACACAGACAGTCAGACAAAACGTCTGAAAGGCAAACAGTCATACAGACAGTCAGACAGTCACCTAGACAGACAGATAGACAAACAGTCAGAAAGACAGCCAGAAAGAGAGTCAGACATATAGACAGTTTGCCAGTCAGTTAATCAGACAGACAGACAGACAGACAGACAGACAGACAGACAGACAGACAGACAGACAGACAGACATCCAGAAAGAGAGTCAGACATATAGACAGTCAGCCAGTCAGTTAATCAGACAGACAGACAGTCGTCGCCTGTTCTGTCATCTTTATATAGGCCTGGTCACA
The DNA here is from genome assembly GCF_045791955.1 of Oncorhynchus clarkii lewisi. NCBI lineage: Eukaryota > Metazoa > Chordata > Actinopteri > Salmoniformes > Salmonidae > Oncorhynchus > Oncorhynchus clarkii. The sequence continues at coordinate 398,165 of NW_027260971.1, forward strand.
TCACCTCCTTGGAACTTGATCCCTCAGCCACTTCATCTGCATTCTGGGAATTGTTCACATCCTCCTGGACCACCCACATATAAGCACACATACAGTAAACACACACACCAATTATTATTGTGCTGTAATACGGAACACAGCTGGTCTGACCATTTGGCCTAGAGGCTACAAGTGGACCACTTCCGTTGAGGTGGGACCTCCGGCACCTGCCCTTCTTTGAACTCTCCCCCATACAGAAACAAACAGACAGGTGATGAATGCGTTGTAGAACCTACATCTATGAAGATATATCCATCAACCAGGCTTCCTCTGAACCACCTACACCTGTCTCCTAGTGGGATGTTGAGGATGTGCTCTGGGATCTGAACCTGTACAAAGGGCTGGTTATAGCTTGTGACATATACACACAAACACCAAGTATACATAACCTGTAACCCTAAAACCTATTTTCAAAATATGGAAATTCATCTTGGTATGATCATCCATGATGAAGTTGATTTGAGTGGTTTGGACAGTTCACTCTGCCAGCGCGTGGCACCATCTTAAGGCAGCTGCGCCCTCTCTTCTCCCCGGTTCCCCGTGCAGACCCATGGGAAGAAGTTCAATTTCGGTGGAAGGGAAAAGGCAGACCTCTCCGTCTCAGAGCGCCCCCGTCTCATCTCCCACCTACAACCATATTAGAGCCAGAGCATAACAGAAGCAGCCGTCGATGCGGCAACAAGGAATGCCAGAGAGAAGAGGTGCCGCTGTTTCCGTTTTTGGAACACCTCCTTGGGCCATAGCCATAGGCTGCTGGAGACAGGGATAATCGGTCAAACTGAAACCTGTTACCGTTTACCGTTACCAGAGGCGACTCATGGAGGCGCGTTCATCACCCATCTAATATTAGAAACCTTGCATCGGCGCTGTCATCCAGAGCGCGCTTTACTTTATCACTGCCACTGGGTCTCGCGCGCACGGCGCACCAACGGATAATAGAAACAGGGGCCGAGCGACATATTTGTAAGTTGAAGGAGCAGTGCGGAAATGGACATGGATGTGTTGGTCAGGGTGTCGGGTTTTACGCAGGCGTCCGCCGCTCGGGCAGCTAGGCAGTGATATGCCGAGCCCTATTTTGAGTCGAGAATGACCCGCCACCTGTTCCTCTCTGTCTGGCCGATCTGACTGCCCGTTCCCCCCGCCAGACACCGTCCTCTGACTGTCCTCTCACTCACTCCCTGACTGTCAACCTCGGGTGTCATTCTTTCACGCAATTTAGCCGAGCTCGGTAACCCACTGTCCATTATTGTAAAGCGGTCAAAGAACAGTCCCTATTCTATTTTATACCTGTCTGGATTCTGTTGTGCTCTCCTGTGGGATTTTACGCATTTGTCTGTGGAACTTTGGAAGGAAAACGGAAGTATGGCTGAGGCCGGGCGACCTGAGGACCAGTGTGACGAGGCGGTAGAGGATGAGTTTGGGGAGATAATAAAATGTCGATCAGGTAGGAATGGCTTTCAATACCTAGTCTACAATAAGCACCAAGCGAGTTGCCAATGCCAACATCTCACTGACGCGATAGACACCAACCTCATCAAGTGTTCCAAAAGATGTTGTTACACAATGGGCCAAGAGTTTATGAGAACTTGTTTAGATATTAGCCATATGTAAACAGAGGTTGCGTATCAGAAATGGTCAGTGCCTGATACGATACCACCTGTTGAACTAGTTTCCCCTCTCATCCTCATAACAATATGTCACGTATTAAGTTGGTGAGTGATAGTATTAAGGTTTGTCCGTGCTAGTCAGGTCATGCAGATAGTCAGAGGTACCAGTGGTTTGTCTCTGTCTGAAAGGATGATCTATGAGCCCCCTGTCCACCCAGTAGGTGTTGTCACTTGTCAGCTTTCGTCTCTCTCTCTCGTCTCTCTCTCTCTCGTCTCCCTCTCTCTCTCTCGTCTCTCTCTCTCTCTCCCCTCTCTCTCTCTCTCGTCTCTCTCTCTCTCTCTCTCTCGTCTCTCTCTCTCGTCTCCCTCTCTCTCTCTCTCTCGTCTCTATCTCTCCCCTCTATCTCTCTCTCTCTCTCTCTCTCTCTCTCTCTCTCTCTCTCTCTCTCTCTCTCTCGCTCTCTCTCTCCCCTCTCGTCTCTCTCTCTCCCCTCTCGTCTCTCTCTCTCTCTCTCTCTCCCCTCTCGTCTCTCTCTCTCTCTCGTCTCTCTCTCATCTCCCTCTCTCTCTCTCTCTCTCGTCTCTCTCTCTCTCGTCTCGCTGTCTCTCTCTCGCTATCTCTCTCATCTATCTCTCTCCCCTCACTCGCTCTCTCTCTCATCTTTATCTGCCCTCTCTCTCTCCCCTCTCTCTCTCTCTCTGGCCTCTCTCTCTCTCTCGTCTCTGTTCTCTCTCTCTCTCTCTCTGCCCTCTCTCTATCTCAAAAAGATGAAGCGGTGTACATTGTAAATACCACCAAATAAACAGATATATATTGGTGGTATTTACAATATTGTTTGTGCTCCACTGGTTTAACAGATATGTGAGTTTATCAAAGTTTATGAATGGGTGGCAGGTAGCCTAGAGGTTAGAGCATTGGGTTACAAACCAAAAGGTCGCCAGCTCGAATCTCGAGCTGACAAAGTGTAAAATCTGTGCCCTTGAGCAAGGCACCCTGATTTCTCCAGGGTCGCTGTTGATAATGGCAGACCCTGGCTGTGACCCTACTCTCTGAGGGTGTCCCAAGTTGGGATCTGCAAAAAAACACATTTACAATCCACACGTGTATTATTACACACGGGTACATATGTGAAATAGGCCAAAATGTAAGCACCCTCTGCCCGGCTCTGCCCGGCGCCGTCAATAATTAATGTTCTGCATTAAAAGCAGGGGTCGAGTCTATTTGCGCTCCACCGGCTGAATTAGGACGGGTCACCAGCTACACAGGATGGAAATAGAGGCTGGAAGCAGTTGCCTAACTCCGAGCCGGCCCTCCACGGTGTGGGGTTTCACATATCCTAGTTTGGGAAGCTACCACCACTATCGTTGCCCCCCCTCACATTGCTCTCAGCTGACAAAGTTGTTGACTTTGTGACACATTGTTTGGGAATGTTTTTTTTTTATCAGTCTCCTGTATCCTACAGAATGAGGTTGTATCAGTCACCTGTATCCTACAGAATGAGGTTGTATCAGTCACCTGTATCCTACAGAAGGAGGTTGTATCAGTCACCTGTATCCTACAGAAGGAGGTTGTATCAGTCACCTGTATCCTACAGAAGGAGGTTGTATCAGTCACCTGTATCCTACAGAATGAGGTTGTATCAGTCACCTGTATCCTACAGAAGGAGGTTGTATCAGTCACCTGTATCCTACAGAAGGAGGTTGTATCAGTCACCTGTATCCTACAGAATGAGGTTGTATCAGTCACCTGTATCCTACAGAAGGAGGTTGTATCAGTCACCTGTATCCTACAGAAGGAGGTTGTATCAGTCACCTGTATCTTACAGAATGAGGTTGTATCAGTCACCTGTATCCTACAGAATGAGGTTGTATCAGTCACCTGTATCCTTCAGAATGAGGTTGTATCACTCACCTGTATCCTACAGAATGAGGTTGTATCACTCACCTGTATCCTACAGAATGAGGTTGTATCAGTCACCTGTATCCTACAGAATGAGGTTGTATCAGTCACCTGTATCCTACAGAATGAGGTTGTATCAGTCACCTGTATCCTACAGAAGGAGGTTGTATCAGTCACATGTATCCTACAGAAGGAGGTTGTATCAGTCACCTGCATCCTACAGAATGAGGTTGTATCAGTCACCTGTATCCTACAGAATGAGGTTGTATCAGTCACCTGTATCCTACAGAATGAGGTTGTATCAGTCACCTGTATCCTACAGAATGAGGTTGTATCAGTCACCTGTATCCTACAGAATGAGGTTGTATCAGTCACCTGTATCCTACAGAATGAGGTTGTATCAGTCACCTGTATCCTACAGAAGGAGGTTGTATCAGTCACCTGTATCCTACAGAATGAGGTTATATCAGTCACCTGTATCCTACAGAATGAGGTTGTATCAGTCACCTGTATCCTACAGAATGAGGTTGTATCAGTCACCTGTATCCTACAGAATGAGGTTGTATCAGTCACCTGTATCCTACAGAATGAGGTTGTATCAGTCACCTGTATCCTACAGAATGAGGTTGTATCAGTCACCTGTATCCTACAGAATGAGGTTGTATCAGTCACCTGTATCCTACAGAAGGAGGTTGTATCAGTCACCTGTATCCTACAGAATGAGGTTATATCAGTCACCTGTATCCTACAGAATGAGGTTGTATCAGTCACCTGTATCCTACAGAATGAG
>NW_027260971.1:410000-418669 GCF_045791955.1 Oncorhynchus clarkii lewisi
TTATCTCATCAGTCATAAGACTCTCTTAAAACCACACTGTATTTCATGACTGTTCTTTTCCCCTTCTCTATCCCTCCTCTTCTCTCTACACCTCCTCTTCTCTACCCCTCCTCTTCTCTACCCCTCCTCTTCTCTCTACCCCTCCTCTTCTCTACCCCTCCTCTTCTCTACACCTCCTCTTCTCTACCCCTCCTCTTCTCTACACCTCCTCTTCTCTACCCCTCCTCTTCTCTCTACCCCTCCTCTTCTCTCTACCCCTCCTCTTCTCTCTACACCTCCTCTTCTCTACCCCTCCTCTTCTCTCTACCCCTCCTCTTCTCTCTACCCCTCCTCTTCTCTCTACACCTCCTCTTCTCTCTACCCCTCCTCTTCTCTCTACCCCTCCTCTTCTCTACCCCTCCTCTTCTCTCTACCCCTCCTCTTCTCTCTACCCCTCCTCTTCTCTCTACCCCTCCTCTTCTCTACCCCTCCTCTTCTCTCTACCCCTCCTCTTCTCTACCCCTCCTCTTCTCTACCCCTCCTCTTCTCTACCCCTCCCCTTCTCTACCCCTCCTCTTCTCTACCCCTCCTCTTCTCTACCCCTCCTCTTCTCTACCCCTCCTCTTCTCTACCCCTCCTCTTCTCTACCCCTCCTCTTCTCTACCCCTCCTCTTCTCTACCCCCCCTCTTCTCTCTACCCCTCCCCTTCTCTACCCCTCCTCTTCTCTACCCCTCCTCTTCTCTACCCCTCCCCTTCTCTACCCCTCCTCTTCTCTACCCCTCCTCTTCTCTACCCCTCCTCTTCTCTACCCCTCCTCTTCTCTACCCCTCTCCTTCTCCACCCCTCCTTTTCAGTGTGTTGTTGTTAACCTCCTGTTACTACTGAGGCTTCCTTTAGTGGTGAACTGACTGTCTGTCTGTCTGACTGTCTGTCTGTCTGTCTGTCTGTCTGTCTGTCTGTCTGTCTGTCCCCATAACTGTCTCTCTGTCTATCCTCATGGGGCTCCCGAGTGGCGCAGCAGTCTAAGGCACTGTATCTCAGTGCTAGAGACGTCACTACAGACCCTAGCTCAATTCCAGTCTGTATCACAACCGACCGAGTCTGGCTCTCTGGCCCCATAACTGTCCGAATGTCTGTCTGGCGCTATAACTATCTGTCTGTCTCGCCCCATAACTGTCTGTCTGGCCCATTAACTGTTTATCTGGCCCCATAATTGTCTATCTGGCCCAATAACTGTATATCTGCCCCATAACTGTACATTTGGCCCCATAACTGTTTATCTGCCCCCTTAACTGTTTATCTGCCCCCTTAACTGTTTATCTGTCCCCATAACTGTTTATCTGGCCCCTTAACTGTTTATCTGGCCCCTTAACTGTTTATCTGGCCCCATAACTGTTTATCTGTCCCCATAACTGTACATTTGGCCCCTTAACTGTTTATCTGCCCCCTTAACTGTTTATCTGCCCCCTTAACTGTTTATCTGGCCCCATAACTGTACATTTGGCCCCATAACTGTTTATCTGGCCCCATAACTGTACATTTGGCCCCATAACTGTTTATCTGGCCCCATAGGGAAGCCTGACCATTATATGTCTTATCAGTGTTGGATGCTACATTTCAAAACATCTGTTTTGTTCAAGCTCTGGTCTGCAACTGATTATAAAATGACTGATTAATAAACAACTGATTAGATGACTCACACAAACCCCCAGTAGTCTCTGTAGGAGGGTTGACCACCCCTGTTATATTAACCCCCAGTAGTCTCTGTAGGAGGGTTGACCACCCCTGTTCTAGTAACCCTCAGTAGTCTTTGTAGGAGGGTTGACCACCCCTGTTATAGTAACCCCCAGTAGTCTCTGTAGGAGGGTTGACCACCCCTGTTATAGTAACCCTCAGTAGTCTCTGTAGGCGGGTTGACCACCCCTGTTCTAGTAACCCTCAGTAGTCTTTGTAGGAGGGTTGACCACCCCTGTTCTAGTAACTTTCAGTAGTCTCTGTAGGAGGGTTGACCACCCCTGTTCTAGTAACCCTCAGTAGTCTCTGTAGGAGGGTTGACCACCCCTGTACTAGTAACCCTCAGTAGTCTCTGTAGGAGGGTTGACCACCCCTGTTCTAGTAACCCCTAGTAGTCTCTGTAGGAGGGTTGACCACCCCTGTTATAGTAACCCTCAGTAGTCTCTGTAGGAGGGTTGACCACCCCTGTTATAGTAACCTCCAGTAGTCTCTGTAGGAGGGTTGACCACCCCTGTTCTAGTAACCCCCAGTAGTCTCTGTAGGAGGGTTGATACCAGTATCATGTTGTCCCTCAGGCTACAGCCTGTTAGTGGTCCTGAGCCCAGCGCGTTCACACACACACACACCCCTGTTTACACACACACACACACACACACACACACACACACACACACACACACACACACACACACACACACACACACACACACACACACACACACACACACACACACACACACCCACACACACACACACACACCACTGCTGGCCCTAGCCCCTGTTGAGGGATGTGTGTGCTCCAGAACGTGTCCACAAGGTATCCCGCGGTAACAGAATCTGGGATGATGCGTCCAAGGCTGGAGCCGCTGATTGCACTTAATTGCTGTTCTCTTCCAGGGGTGAGAACTAATCACTGGGGTGGGCAGGCTAGAGGAGTGTTGAGGGGGGTCGGGAAGGGGGTTGTACGTGTGTCTGTGTGAGGAGCAGGTTATTCTGCTTTGAGCTCAACGAGCGCTGTGGAGGCCTGCCATGGTTATAATTAGCAATTAGATTATATTCAGCTACTTCCACTCAGGGCTCAGACTGCCTGCATTAATGTGCCTGTGTGTGTGTTTGTGTGTGTGTGTGCGTGCGTGTGTGCGAGGGTGTGTAGGTGCGTGTGAATGACTGCATGACTATCAAGATTTGGGACTAGCCGTCTTTTCTCTAAGTTATGTAAGATGGTAACAAACTGTATATAAATAACTGTTCCTGTTTGTTTCCTGTTTCCTGTTTGTTTCCTGTTTCCTGTTGGTGTCCTGTTTTCTGTTGGTTTCCTGTTTTCTGTTGGTTTCCTGTTGGTTTACCGTTTCCTGTTGCTTTCCTGTTTCCTGTTGGCTTTCTGTTTGTTTCCTGTTGGGTTCCTGTTTCCTTTTGGTTTTCTGTTTCCTGTTGACTTCCTGTTTGTTTCCTGTTGGATTCCTGTTTCCTGTTGGTTTCCTGTTTTCTGTTGGTTTCCTGTTTCCTGTTGGTTTCCTGTTTGTTTCCTGTTGGATTCCTGTTTCCTGTTGGTTTCCTGTCTTCTGTTGGTTTCCTGTTTCCTGTTGGTTTCCTGTTGACTTCCTGTTTGTTTCCTGTTGGATTCCTGTTTCCTGTTGGTTTCCTGTTTTCTGTTGGTTTCCTGTTTTCTGTTGGCTTCCTGTTTATTTCCTGTTGGGTTCCTGTTTCCTTTTGGTTTTCTGTTTCCTGTTGGTTTCCTTTAGAGCTTTGTGAAATGCCTCAACAGTTGGTCCCTCTAGGGAGGTGATATTTACCGTTATGCTGATGCATGTTTAATGCAGCAGCTTCAATACTAGCCAGAGGAGTATCAGTCTCAGAATGCCTGTTTGTGTGTGTGTGTGTGTGTGTGTGTGTGTGTGTGTGTGTGTGTGTACTCTGTGTGTGTGTGTATGTGTGTACTCTGTGTGTGTGTGTATGTGTGTACTCTGTGTGTGTGTATGTGTGTACTCTGTGTGTGTGTGTGTGTACCCTGTGTGTGTGTATGTGTGTACTCTGTGTGTGTGTGTGTGGCACACTGTACACTGTGTGCTCACGTCCACTGGAGAGATAGAAAAATGAATCATGTTTGTTTGAGATGCTGTAATAATGTCTGCTTTCATCACACAGCACAACAGAGAGAAATATTACAATCACGGCTCTGTTTTCTGTTGCTCATTTAATCCTTCACCGTTCCCTGGAGGACTTCTGACCAATCTGACTGCATCTCTGTAATGGGGCTACGTTGCTCTTCATGAAGCTGCAATAAGGACAGGGCCAGTCGATGTTCTAGCTGCTATATGTTCTGACCAGAGGACAGGGCCAGTCGATGTTCTAGCTGCTATATGTTCTGATCAGAGGACAGGGCCAGTCGATGTTCTAGCTGCTATATGTTCTGATCAGAGGACAGGGCCAGTCGATGTTCTAGCTGCTATATGTTCTGACCAGAGGACAGGGCCAGTCGATGTTCTAGCTGCTATATGTTCTGATCAGAGGACAGGGCCAGTCGATGTTCTAGCTGCTATATGTTCTGATCAGAGGACAGGGCCAGTCGATGTTCTAGCTGCTATATGTTCTGATCAGAGGACAGGGCCAGTCGATGTTCTAGCTGCTATATGTTCTGACCAGAGGACAGGGCCATTAGATGTTCTAGCTGCTATATGTTCTGACCAGAGGACAGGGCCAGTCGATGTTCTAGCTGCTATATGTTCTGACCAGAGGACAGGGCCAGTCGATGTTCTAGCTGCTATATGTTCTGACCAGAGGACAGGGCCAGTCGATGTTCTAGCTGCTATATGTTCTGACCAGAGGACAGGGTCAGTCGATGTTCTAGCTGCTATATGTTCTGATCAGAGGACAGGGCCAGTCGATGTCCTAGCTCTGTGATGAGGATGAGGCCGTCACTCCCCCCGAGTCACTGATCCAACAGCTGTTTCTGTATACCACTTATCATAAAGACACTTATCCAAAGAGATAACAGGACAGGAAGTGCACATACAGTGTAGGAGTGGATCCCTGCTGGAATTAAACGACAACCTTGGCGTTGCCAGGTTGTGCCACACTAACCAACTGAGCCGTACAAGACAGGAGGACTTGTGTTTATTGGCGTAGACTGGTTGACTGCTCAGACGATCTGTCATCCACTCCAATATGTTTCCTCTCTTCAGCAAGTGGAGAGTTCTGCCCAGAGTCACATTTCACATCTATTTCAGTCTCGTTTTAATCTCTGTCTGCGTCTCAAACGGAAACCTGTTTCCTTTAAATCCCACAGGGCTCTGGTCAAACGTAGTGCGCTATATAGGGAATAGGGTACCATTTAGGACTGTGATTTCAGCATTCTCTCCGCCTCCTTTATCTCATCAGTCATAAGACTCTCTTAAAACCACACTGTATTTCATGACTGTTCTTTTCCCCTTCTCTATCCCTCCTCTTCTCTCTACACCTCCTCTTCTCTACCCCTCCTCTTCTCTACCCCTCCTCTTCTCTCTACCCCTCCTCTTCTCTACCCCTCCTCTTCTCTACACCTCCTCTTCTCTACCCCTCCTCTTCTCTACACCTCCTCTTCTCTACCCCTCCTCTTCTCTCTACCCCTCCTCTTCTCTCTACCCCTCCTCTTCTCTCTACACCTCCTCTTCTCTACCCCTCCTCTTCTCTCTACCCCTCCTCTTCTCTCTACCCCTCCTCTTCTCTCTACACCTCCTCTTCTCTCTACCCCTCCTCTTCTCTCTACCCCTCCTCTTCTCTACCCCTCCTCTTCTCTCTACCCCTCCTCTTCTCTCTACCCCTCCTCTTCTCTCTACCCCTCCTCTTCTCTACCCCTCCTCTTCTCTCTACCCCTCCTCTTCTCTACCCCTCCTCTTCTCTACCCCTCCTCTTCTCTACCCCTCCCCTTCTCTACCCCTCCTCTTCTCTACCCCTCCTCTTCTCTACCCCTCCTCTTCTCTACCCCTCCTCTTCTCTACCCCTCCTCTTCTCTACCCCTCCTCTTCTCTACCCCTCCTCTTCTCTACCCCCCCTCTTCTCTCTACCCCTCCCCTTCTCTACCCCTCCTCTTCTCTACCCCTCCTCTTCTCTACCCCTCCCCTTCTCTACCCCTCCTCTTCTCTACCCCTCCTCTTCTCTACCCCTCCTCTTCTCTACCCCTCCTCTTCTCTACCCCTCTCCTTCTCCACCCCTCCTTTTCAGTGTGTTGTTGTTAACCTCCTGTTACTACTGAGGCTTCCTTTAGTGGTGAACTGACTGTCTGTCTGTCTGACTGTCTGTCTGTCTGTCTGTCTGTCTGTCTGTCTGTCTGTCTGTCCCCATAACTGTCTCTCTGTCTATCCTCATGGGGCTCCCGAGTGGCGCAGCAGTCTAAGGCACTGTATCTCAGTGCTAGAGACGTCACTACAGACCCTAGCTCAATTCCAGTCTGTATCACAACCGACCGAGTCTGGCTCTCTGGCCCCATAACTGTCCGAATGTCTGTCTGGCGCTATAACTATCTGTCTGTCTCGCCCCATAACTGTCTGTCTGGCCCATTAACTGTTTATCTGGCCCCATAATTGTCTATCTGGCCCAATAACTGTATATCTGCCCCATAACTGTACATTTGGCCCCATAACTGTTTATCTGCCCCCTTAACTGTTTATCTGCCCCCTTAACTGTTTATCTGTCCCCATAACTGTTTATCTGGCCCCTTAACTGTTTATCTGGCCCCTTAACTGTTTATCTGGCCCCATAACTGTTTATCTGTCCCCATAACTGTACATTTGGCCCCTTAACTGTTTATCTGCCCCCTTAACTGTTTATCTGCCCCCTTAACTGTTTATCTGGCCCCATAACTGTACATTTGGCCCCATAACTGTTTATCTGGCCCCATAACTGTACATTTGGCCCCATAACTGTTTATCTGGCCCCATAGGGAAGCCTGACCATTATATGTCTTATCAGTGTTGGATGCTACATTTCAAAACATCTGTTTTGTTCAAGCTCTGGTCTGCAACTGATTATAAAATGACTGATTAATAAACAACTGATTAGATGACTCACACAAACCCCCAGTAGTCTCTGTAGGAGGGTTGACCACCCCTGTTATATTAACCCCCAGTAGTCTCTGTAGGAGGGTTGACCACCCCTGTTCTAGTAACCCTCAGTAGTCTTTGTAGGAGGGTTGACCACCCCTGTTATAGTAACCCCCAGTAGTCTCTGTAGGAGGGTTGACCACCCCTGTTATAGTAACCCTCAGTAGTCTCTGTAGGCGGGTTGACCACCCCTGTTCTAGTAACCCTCAGTAGTCTTTGTAGGAGGGTTGACCACCCCTGTTCTAGTAACTTTCAGTAGTCTCTGTAGGAGGGTTGACCACCCCTGTTCTAGTAACCCTCAGTAGTCTCTGTAGGAGGGTTGACCACCCCTGTACTAGTAACCCTCAGTAGTCTCTGTAGGAGGGTTGACCACCCCTGTTCTAGTAACCCCTAGTAGTCTCTGTAGGAGGGTTGACCACCCCTGTTATAGTAACCCTCAGTAGTCTCTGTAGGAGGGTTGACCACCCCTGTTATAGTAACCTCCAGTAGTCTCTGTAGGAGGGTTGACCACCCCTGTTCTAGTAACCCCCAGTAGTCTCTGTAGGAGGGTTGATACCAGTATCATGTTGTCCCTCAGGCTACAGCCTGTTAGTGGTCCTGAGCCCAGCGCGTTCACACACACACACACCCCTGTTTACACACACACACACACACACACACACACACACACACACACACACACACACACACACACACACACACACACACACACACACACACACACACACACACACACACACACACACCCACACACACACACACACACCACTGCTGGCCCTAGCCCCTGTTGAGGGATGTGTGTGCTCCAGAACGTGTCCACAAGGTATCCCGCGGTAACAGAATCTGGGATGATGCGTCCAAGGCTGGAGCCGCTGATTGCACTTAATTGCTGTTCTCTTCCAGGGGTGAGAACTAATCACTGGGGTGGGCAGGCTAGAGGAGTGTTGAGGGGGGTCGGGAAGGGGGTTGTACGTGTGTCTGTGTGAGGAGCAGGTTATTCTGCTTTGAGCTCAACGAGCGCTGTGGAGGCCTGCCATGGTTATAATTAGCAATTAGATTATATTCAGCTACTTCCACTCAGGGCTCAGACTGCCTGCATTAATGTGCCTGTGTGTGTGTTTGTGTGTGTGTGTGCGTGCGTGTGTGCGAGGGTGTGTAGGTGCGTGTGAATGACTGCATGACTATCAAGATTTGGGACTAGCCGTCTTTTCTCTAAGTTATGTAAGATGGTAACAAACTGTATATAAATAACTGTTCCTGTTTGTTTCCTGTTTCCTGTTTGTTTCCTGTTTCCTGTTGGTGTCCTGTTTTCTGTTGGTTTCCTGTTTTCTGTTGGTTTCCTGTTGGTTTACCGTTTCCTGTTGCTTTCCTGTTTCCTGTTGGCTTTCTGTTTGTTTCCTGTTGGGTTCCTGTTTCCTTTTGGTTTTCTGTTTCCTGTTGACTTCCTGTTTGTTTCCTGTTGGATTCCTGTTTCCTGTTGGTTTCCTGTTTTCTGTTGGTTTCCTGTTTCCTGTTGGTTTCCTGTTTGTTTCCTGTTGGATTCCTGTTTCCTGTTGGTTTCCTGTCTTCTGTTGGTTTCCTGTTTCCTGTTGGTTTCCTGTTGACTTCCTGTTTGTTTCCTGTTGGATTCCTGTTTCCTGTTGGTTTCCTGTTTTCTGTTGGTTTCCTGTTTTCTGTTGGCTTCCTGTTTATTTCCTGTTGGGTTCCTGTTTCCTTTTGGTTTTCTGTTTCCTGTTGGTTTCCTTTAGAGCTTTGTGAAATGCCTCAACAGTTGGTCCCTCTAGGGAGGTGATATTTACCGTTATGCTGATGCATGTTTAATGCAGCAGCTTCAATACTAGCCAGAGGAGTATCAGTCTCAGAATGCCTGTTTGTGT
>NW_027260972.1:0-35000 GCF_045791955.1 Oncorhynchus clarkii lewisi
AAATAGAGGAAAACAAAACAAATACGAGTCCCGCCGAGTGTTTTCTTAAATGGAGAAAAACAAAACAAATACGAGTCCCGCCGAGTGTTTTCTTAAATAGAGGAAAACAAAACAAATACGAGTCCCGCCGAGTGTTTTCTTAAATAGAGGAAAACAAAACAAATACGAGTCCCGCCGAGTGTTTTCTTAAATGGAGAAAAACAAAACAAATACGAGTCCCGCCGAGTGTTTTCTTAAATAGAGGAAAACAAAACAAATACGAGTCCCGCCGAGTGTTTTCTTAAATAGAGGAAAACAAAACAAATACGAGTCCCGCCGAGTGTTTTGGAGGAAAACAAAACAAATACGAGTCCCGCCGAAATGGAGGAAAACAAAACAAATACGAGTCCCGCCGAGTGTTTTCTTAAATGGAGGAAAACAAAACAAATACGAGTCCCGCCGAGTGTTTTGGAGGAAAACAAAACAAATTCCCGCCGAAATGGAGGAAAACAAAACAAATACGAGTCCCGTCGAGTGTTTTCTTAAATGGAGGAAAACAAAACAAATACGAGTCCCGCCGAGTGTTTTCTTAAATGGAGGAAAACAAAACAAATACGAGTCCCGCCGAGTGTTTTCTTAAATGGAGGAAAACAAAACAAATACGAGTCCCGCCGAGTGTTTTCTTAAATGGAGGAAAACAAAACAAATACGAGTCCCGCCGAGTGTTTTCTTAAATGGAGGAAAACAAAACAAATACGAGTCCCGCCGAGTGTTTTCTTAAATGGAGGAAAACAAAACAAATACGAGTCCCGTCGAGTGTTTTCTTAAATGGAGGAAAACAAAACAAATACGAGTCCCGCCGAGTGTTTTCTTAAATGGAGGAAAACGAAACTGATGGACCTACCTGAATTAACCCAACAGAATTAACGCAGCAGTTGAGAATAAGGTTCGGATAAGAAAATGGTAGTTTTCAATAACTGTGGTCCCCGACGCTGCCACTCGTTGGAGCTGAACCGTTCTAGGCACTACTTTAGAAACTATCAGTCCGGACAAACCATCAGTATTATAACACCGGTACTCAGTTCCGGTAAGCTCCTGCCGAAGTCATGCTCAGCACCACAACGGAGAAAGACCTGGCAGTGTAAACACTTTCCCCTGTCAAGTTCTGAATGTCCAAAGTGAAGAAATTCTGCTTAACACGGACCGTGTTTCTCTTCTACATCCCTTAATGTGACACGGCATCAGGCTTCTTCCCTCTGCTGGTTGTCATAAATCATGAATGCGTTTGGCATCTTTTACCAAACTATTCACATATGGACAAATAACGTTTTAGCAGAGAGTTTGCATTAGTTGAATGTGGTGCTTGTCAATGCTACCTCAAACATCATTTACATTTCTCAAGTAAAGCAAGGACCATACAGCCTCACCGTCCCAAAGACATTTTCAATATTGCACAATGTTTACAATTAGCTTCATTCATGGACAAATAATAGTTTTAAAGCATGTAAACAGCTGAAACTTCCCCAAAAAGTAGATGTCTGAGCTTAACTAATGTATAGGGGGTAGGAAGGGAAACGTTATGTCCAAAGCACAAGTGAACAACAATGCTATACCCCCCCCCCCCCCCCCTCAATAAGGCATGACATGCTTGAGACTGAGGAGCCGGATAATAAGGGAACAATTCCCGTTATGTCAGAATATAACTGATGTTTTGTTTTATCTGCATGAGATCTGGTTTGTCAGATTGTCGAACATTTACAGCAAGTGTTACTGCGACAGCCGATTTGAATGGTTCCAAAACTGTTGCAGTAGAAGTACATTTTTCAACTGATTGATCGAGTTGTCCTTCCCCAATGAGTCGTTTAAATTGCTCAAGGGAGGACATAGTATTTCAGACGTTAAGACCTGGTGATATTTTTCCTCAAGTACCATTATACTGTTCATCACGTGGCACAAACAATGAGATGTATAGGACAATCCTGATTATAAACTGGTTGGTTCGAGCCCTGAAAGCTGATTGGCTGACAGCTGTTGTATATCACGGTTATGACAAAACATGTATTTTTACTGCTCTAATTACATTGGTAACCCGTTAATAATAACAATAAGGCACCTCGGGGGTTTGTGATATATGGCCAACAAATAGCTCTTAGCCGTGGTATGTTGGCCATATACCACACCTCCTCGGGCCTTATTGCTTAATTAATGTTGTGCCACGTGTATTTCCACCCATCTGATGTACTTGACATATACCTATGGAGACATGCACACGTAAAAATAAACATCACCTTACACATTAACATCAGAGTTTGGCTTGGGGGACAGGAGGGAGCAGATTGCATTTTCACTTCAAAATATATTGACAATAAAATAATATACATGAAACACACTCCTTTTGAGTCTTTCTTCCTCTCCGTGGATGGATAAACTCCGTGGATGGATAAACTCTGTGGATGGATAAACTCCGTGGATGGATAAACTCCGTGGATGGATAAACTTACTGGAGCAGACCTGGAGCCCAAGTAGCACAGAGAGATAGTGCCATGTGTTACAGAGAACAGAATGATTGGGAAGAAATGCTTTAGGGGTAATCATGGCACAGGGCGACGTAAGAGCTATAGTAGAATAGGTCATCTTAAGAGCTATAGGAGGAGATAGGTCCTCTTAAGAGCTATAGGAGGAGATAGGTCCTCTTTGCTGTTCGTTTGTGCAGAATATTCCCCCTTCACCAGTTAGTTGAGAAGTCAAGCCTCGGTCACAGTCAGTGAGGAGTGTTCTCAGGGTCAGTAACACGTTCCCTCTGTGTCTCTGTGAATCACTGGATATACTGTACAGACGGGCACAACACTGAATGAATCTGTGATTACAATATGTGTGGATATGTTTCATTGAAGCTTTTGCTCCAGCAAGTCCTCGCTTGGTTTGAATTTTCTGGGTGTGTTTTAATAGAGTGCCTGATAGATCAAAGGTCATAGGGAGGTCATGGATGCAAATTGCCATGACAACCAATAAGTACATCACTGCTGGGCCAATAGGGCGCTCCGATTAGCCTTCATCTTCTCCAGGCGCTTGGCCAGGTGGCTGTTACTGGCCTCCAGCTCATCAATCCTGTCCAGGGCAGACCTCAGCTAGAGAGAACGGAGAGAAAAGGTTTAGAGTTTAAGACGGGAGAAGCAACCTGAAGGCAACAACGTATACCTGGTGTAGACTTGATACCAAAACATGTGGGGTTGACATACTAGATATGACCCAATGACTTGTGGGTTCTGTGATTCTGTTTTTGTAAACCTGACATTATAGTAGCCTACCTCTCTCTGTAGCTTGCGTTTCTCCACTTTGAGCTCGTCCTCTACTTTCTCTGCGCTCTCAGAGGCCGACTTGTAACGAGTCACCTGACCCTCCAACCGGATGATCTGGCCAAGAGAGAAATGAAGGGGTGAATAAATGGATTGATGGATGAAATGTGATATGCCTCATACTAGACTGAACACGTAACTTATGGGACATATTCCATGGAGCTCCTAGTGGAGAAAATGGTCAATAGTCTCCAACCCAGACTGTACAAGATACTACTTATTATCTCACGTGATTGGTCAGGTGTTTCATGGATATAGTCATACATGTCTTCCTCTGTCTAGGAACTAAAACGGTACTTACATTCTGTTCCAGGGCTGTGACTTCCTGTTCTGATTTCACCAGTTTAAACTTGAGGTCACTGATTTGCCGGTTGGCATCCCCTGTAGAAGAAGAAATAAAGATAGAAGGATGTGAGTCAAATATTGTTGTATAGGTTTGCATAATGTATACTCCACTTACACACTTGACAAAGTACACTAGGGAGACAGCCAGGTAAAAGGCTAGATCTGTCTTAGTAAACGTGAAATGTGACTCACTCTGTAAGTCGAGGATGTGGGGGTCCATGCCGTTCTCAAGTCTGTCCTCCTCAGGACTCAAACCCTCTGTCCCGTTCCTCTGTTTCCCCTCCAGCTGAGACTTCAGCCTCTTCACCTGATCAGCTAAACTCTCCCTCTCATCAACTATTTTCCTCAGTCTGACTTCTGCAATACAAACAGACAGCTGACTTTGAATCAACAGCATGAAATTCTAATAGTTGGTTAGTAAAAGGGTAGTTTGAGTAGTCGAGATCAGTAATAGAGTAGTTTTGTACGTCAACATTTACCACACAGTTCAATTAACAGCATTGTTTTTTTAGTTTCTAATCTGTATTATTTTTTTAATACATACAACACATTGTACTTAATTACTCAGATGTTTTTTATATATATATACACAATACTAGTCAAACGTTTGGACACACCTACTCATTCAGGGGGTTTTCTTTATTTTTACTATTTTCTACATTGTAGAATAATAGTGAAGACATCAAAACTATGAAATAACACATATGGAATCATGTAGTAACCAAAAAAGTGTTAAACAAATCAAAATAGATTTTAGATTCTTCAAAGTAGCCACCCTTTGCCTTGATGAGAGCTTTGCACACTCTTGGCATTCTCTCAACCAGCTTCATGAGGAATGCTTTTCCAGCAGCCTTGAAGGAGTTCCCACATATGCTGGGCACTTGTTGCTGCTTTTCCTTCACTGCGGTCCAACTCATCCCAAACCATTTCAATTGAGTTGAGGTCGGGTGATGGTGGAGGCTAGGTCATCTGATGCACACTCCATCACTCTCCTTTGTAAAATAGCCCTTACACAGCCTGGAGGTGTGTATTAGGTCATTGTCCTTTTGAAAAACAAATGATAGTCCCACTAAGCGCAAGCCAGATGGGACGGCATATCGCTGCAGAATGCTGTGGTAGCCATGCTGGTTAAGTGTGCCTTTAATTATAAATAATTCACTGACAGTGTCACCAGCAAAGCACCATCACACCCCCTCTTCCATGCTTCATGGTGGGAACCACACATACGGAGATCATCCATTCACCTACTCTGTGTCTCACAAAGACACTGCTGTTGGAACAACAATTAAACAAATCACAAATTTGGACTCATCAGACCAAAGGACAGATTTCCACCGGTCTAATGTCCATTGCTCTTTTTTCTTGGCAAGTCTCTTCTTATTTTTGGTGTCCTTTAGTAGTGGTTTCTTTGCAGCAATTCAACCATGAAGGCCTGATTCACGCAGTCTCCTCTGAACAGTTGATGTTGAAGTGTGTCTGTTACTTGAAATCTGTGAAGAATCTATTTGGGCTGCAATTTCTCTGGTCTGGTAACTCTAATGAGCTTACTCTTGGGGTGGCAGTTAGCCTAGTGGTTAGAGTGTTGGACTTGTAACCAAAAGGTTGCAAGATCAAATCCCTGAGCTGACAAGGTAAAAATCTGTCATTCTGCCCCTGAACAAGGCAGTTAACCCACTATTCCTAGGCTGTCATTGAAAATAAGAATTTGTTCATAACTGACTTGCCTAGTTAAATAAAGGTGACATTTAAAAAAATAATTACTCTTGGTCTTCCTTTCCTGTGGCAGTCCTCATGAGAGCCAGTTTCATCATAGCGCTTGATGGTTTTTGTGACTGCACTTGAGTAAATGTAAAACCTTCTTGAAATGTTATGGATTGACTGACCTTCATGTCTTAAAGTAATGATGGACTGTCATTTTTCTTTGCTTATTTGAGCTGTTCTTGCCATAATATGGACTTGGTCTTTTACCAAATAGGGCTATCTTCTGTATACCACCCCTACCATGTCACAACACAACTGATTGGCTCAAACGCATTAAGAAGGAAAGAAATTCCACAAATTAACTTTTAACAAGGCACACCTGTTCATTTAAATGCATTCCAGGTGACTACCTCATGAAGCTAGTTGAGAGAATGCCGAGAGTGTGTAAAGCTGTCATCAATTCAAAGAGTGGCTACTTTGAAGAATTTCAAATATAAACAATATGTTGATTTGTTGAACACTTTTTTACAACACGATTCATACATGTGTTATTTCATAGTTGTGATGTCTTATTTAAAAATGTAGGAAATAGTAGAAAGAAAACCCCTGGAATGAGTAGGTGTGTCCAAACTTTTGACTGGGACTGTATACTAGACACTATATACTTAATTCATTGCAATAATAAAACATTTCACCCAAATGATCACAATCTGCAGTTCATTGAAAACCTGAGAATATGGACACAGTCGCTTACCGCTGAAATACTGTACAGTGTGTTGGAGGGACTGTGAGTATGGATGAAAAGAGTTTTAAACAGCTGACACATACAACTGAGTGGAGATAACATGCCATGGGATTGATATATTCTCCCACTTATTACCTATTTAATCATGTAATTGTTATGTAGTATGTTGCATGTAAAAACCTGACAGATGAACAATACAGAATTGTTGTTGTGTAATAAAATCCTAACCGCTGTGCATGAATGGAAGCTTGGTGAGGTTTTATGGAAGCCAGAAATCAGTATGCAATAGTGCAAAATAAAACAAAACCAATCGCTCTTCAACATGGTCCATTTATTCAAGGCACTAAATAAGTCATTAAATAAAACATGTAATTCCTTTGAGTAAAACAAAGAAACCCACAGAGACTGGCTGCAACCCCAGTCAGTAGTCTATTTCACATCAAATAACACTTTGAGAGTAGAGTGATCATCAACTAGTTTACTTTGCAAGGATCTTTGCCCTTGCCCTTCCTATTGCCCCTTTGTCCCTTTCTTACACCGCTCTCCTGTTTCTGGGCTTCTTCCACTGGGGGGCGCTCTCTCCCCTCCTCCACCGCCTCGGGTAATGGCTGTATCTCTTGGCCAAGTGCCGAGGGTCTGGGTGAGGAGCTGATGTGCTCTTCTTCTACAGGTAGATAGGTTTCCTCCTCTTTCACAAGTAGAACGGCTTCTTCACAACTGTCTATATGTCCAGCGGAGGCCCCATCGTTTAACTCATTGTCTCCCCCTGCTGGTGAACTTGTTGAAGCCTCCCCCTGTTCTGTCTGTTGCTCCTCCTGAATGGCTTCCTGCTGGAGATTCTCCTCATAGATGTTCTCCTCAATGATGCACCATTCTTCTCTCTCTACACGACTGGGTGATTCTGATTGGATCCTGTCTGGGCTGGGCTCTACCTCCTCTGTCCTGTCTGAGATAACCTCTCCACTAGAGTCGCTGATCCTCTGAGTTAGAGCTACATCCAGTGAGTTCTCCGTCAGTACTTGATCACTCTGGGATTGTTTACATGTACATTTACAGGTACATCCTTGTTTCTCCCTTGATTCTGCTACATCCATCTTCTGATCACCTTGAACTCCTGGTAAGGTATTTTCTAAGCTGGTCTCTAGCCTCTCTGGTAAATCAGGGATCACCTGTTGGTCTAGTCTACTCTTCCCCTCCTCTGTTATGATAGGTGTAACCGTTTTGTCAGAGATAGTGGATGGGGGCTCCTTTGCCTGAAGCTCTTTAGTATTTGGTTCATCTTCCTTCATGCCACATACAGATTCCTGCCAAATCTGAACTGGCTTGCTCTCCACTGAACTCGACTCCAGCTCTTCAACCCTCTCAGATAATTTCTGTCCGTCAGAGTCTGTGATCTTTGGCACAGTTTCCACAGAGCTTTCTGTACTGAAATGATCATTCTTATGTTGCTGAAGAGAATTCTGTGTATCTTTCTCAAATTCACTTAAAGTGTTTATTATGAGTGGATCTGTCTTGATTCCAACCTCGTCAGGACATTCAGAGATAAACAGTTCAATAGAGACTGTAGATGAGATAGCAGATGTTCCAGTAGATGTTACTTGGCCAGTCTCTGCCTGATGCTCTGCAGGATGCCCTGGATTATTCTTCATCTCCATCCCTATTGTTTCTGTTTTCTTTAATGATCCCTGAGAGATCTGATTTGGGCTGGTCTTTGCCTCCCCTAGACATACAGAAATCCTCAGAATCATCTTAATCATCTCAGATTCCGTGATCCTTGAGTTTTCTGGAATGACTTGACCTTTAGTCCCAGGATCATACTCCTGGGTGTTCTCTCCTTGCAGGTCACTTTGAGATTCACTTTGGATTTGACTAAGAGTTGCCTCTGTCTCATCACAGAGAGTTGGACCAGAGATGTCCTGTTCTTCAAAGTCAGTAGACATAGCTGTGAGAAGCTCTGTGTTTTCCCGTCCTTTCTCAAGGTTTGTGTTTTCCTCACATTGTCCGTCAGTGCCACCGCTTACTGGTACAGCTTCCTGGTTACTTTCTCCACTGTTTTCCTCATCCTCTGCCTGTTCCTGGGATTCTGGTTCAAATCCTCTTTGATTCAACCCCTCTCCATTGTCACTGCCACCATCTGTATATTCCTTTTGAACCAAAATGGCTCCCTCAAGTTCAGCAGGTTCCACCAGGGTTTCTGTGTCGCAGTATTGGGGTTTCTCTACTTCATATTCAATCTGAGTCTCTTTGTCACCAAAATGCACCAAAATGGCTTCTTCAGGTACAGCAACATCCACCTGGGTCTCTTGGTCACAGTACTTGGACTGCTCTGCTTCAGTGTCTGTTTGTTGCTGCAGGCTGTCACACAACTTGTCTTGGTTCAACTTGTCCGAAGATTCTATCTCCAGTAGTGCCCTCTCCTGGTCATGTGAGTAGTTGTCAGCGTCATGTAGAAGTCTGCCTCCCCTTGGTGTCCTCACCTCGCCATGGTCCAACTGCATCTCTGGTGCTTCGCCTGGAAGATCACAGGGAATAGATTGGAGGGCCAGACACAGGTCATTCTTCAACGTCTGACAGTGCAAGCACGGAAATTCAATGATTGCTGGAGGGGAATTCATTTGGAGACATTTGTAGAGAATAGAATCAAGGCCTTGATCCCGGCTGAATTAGAATGCAGAATCAGCAACTGACTCAACAGGATGAATTAACATTATGATGATACTCCCACGGAGGACAATAGTGCAAAACAATGACGTCAGAAAAAAATAAAGTCAACCATTATCGTTTTGTATCCCATCATGCAACACAAACATAACCCTGACATTTCTAACGGTGGTTCATCCGAATGACAGAAGACAAGTGAAATAAAACACATGACTGCACAATATCATTCAACATGATTGGAGTAGGATGGTGGTAAATAAGCAGAGATCAGATATGAGCAACTGCAACGGTGGGTTATTTTCTTACCAAGCATGCTCTCCCCACCATGAGATGGCTGGGACTCCTGAGCCAATCGGGAGGTAGAGTCTGCACTGCGAGGCCCGTCAATCATCTGTCCTGCATCCCCATTGGTGGTTACTTCAGGTGACAGCACTATCCCATGTTTCTGATTTAGGAGAGAACGAGTCAAATAAAGCTGAATAATCTTTCAGAAAGTATTTTTCCCATTAGAACTTCCTATTGTTCTAGTGTTTGCTGACATGTGCACGGAGGCCCTCTTGGAAGTCATGATGAGGAAACCTTCCCTCGGCAGGACTTCAAGGTGCTGTACCTTCAGAGTGTCTTTGAGGTGGACCACCTGATCCCTGAGCTTATCCCGCTCATCCCGCACGCCGGCGTCTGAGAATTCCCTCTGCCTCTCTAAGGCCTGAGCCATACCCAAGCAGCAGCAGCAGGGGGAGGAGGAGGAGGAGGAGGAAGAGGAGGAGGAGGAGTGGGAGGAGGAGGAGGAGGAAGAGTGGGTAAAGAAGGGAAGGATAAACACAGTAAAGGAAGAGAGAAGCATTGAGGGGAAAAAAGAGATACAGTGAAAATGTCTTGGTTAGTTTGGAGCGTTAAACTTGAGTAGCTGACAGAGGAATGGAAGCGTTTTCTGTAGAACGTCCTGGAACAATGATCCGGCTAGCGGTTTGGGGTTCACCCCCTATTTCGCGAGCGTACCCCAATCTTTTTCTCCTTCCATCCGAGGGTCTCCTGCAGGTCGGAGATCTCCCTAACACAGCTGTCCCGTTTGAGACGGAGCTGGCCCACCTCCTGGCCACGGGACGAAAGCAAGATGGAGGAGAAGAAGGGACAGAGGAGAAGGGACAGAGGAGAAGGGACAGAGGAGAAGGGAGGGACAATCAGCATGCAGAGAGTTTGCAGCAGGAAAAGAGACTACAGCAAGTTTAGCAAGAGACCTAAGTTAGATCTATGTTAGTGTGATGTTCTGAGTGGAAGTACTGTTTTTAGTTTAGCAAGAGACCTAAGTTAGATATATGTTAGTGTGATGTTCTGAGTGGAAGTACTGTTTTTGTTACCGTATTGTTGTTAGCAGGAAGTCTTTGCGATGACCTGAGTACTCACGGTTAACAGTTCTTCACTCTGTTTCAGCGTCTCTCTCATCTCGTTAAACTGGCGCTGCAGAACACTGTGGGCGTGCCTCTCCCTCTCAAACTCCTTGGCCTTGTCGTTGTACTCTCGTTTAGACTCGTACAGCTGCTCCTCCAGCTCAATGAGCGAGTCCTTCAGCGTGTCCACCTGGTACATGAGGTTGGACTTCTCGTTGTGTAGCTGGGCGTTGGACACCATGGCCTTACGGTACTTCTCCTCAGACTCCACCAGGGAGTCCTGTTGAGAGACAAAATGGAGGACAGTGGAGGGGTGAGAGGTCAGGGGAGAAACAAAGCAAAACAGTTAAGCAGTTAATATCTCAAAAACAACTACGCAGACATTGTTCGTCTTCAACCGTGGAATAGTTACTGTAATAATCAGAAGTGTTTCTGGAGTCAACAAATGAATTGTAAAAACATGGACGTTAGACCATCTCTTTCCCAGATATACTGTATGGTCCTACTCACAGAAGTCTCTCTATGGTCCTACCTTTATCTCTCGAATGGAGGCCTCTGTCTCTACTGAGATAGAGGTGTCACAGCTGCCTCTGCGAGAGGAGGGACCTCCCAGCGATGCTAGAGTGGCTGCTGAGAGGGTAGAGGCAGTCCTGGAACCCTGGGAGGAAACAGGACAGGGCCGTCTTGAAGGCTGTTTCACAACAGTCATATTCCCTACTTCATCTTTAATAGATTAAAAGCTAGAGTTTCAGATCAGGTGTGTGACCCGTACCTTTTCCAGGAAGTCCCTGTCTGATCTCTCCTCCACCTGTAGAGGGTAAAACAACTTGGTTACTCTTAGGAGAGGATAAGGAGAGGAGATACACATATTTACAATGTCACAAATGTAGTTGATTGACACACCGTAAATCCAGGCCATGCCCATACTGTATCCGTCTGTCACGCCCTGGTCTTAGTATTTTGTGTTTTCTTTATTATTTTGGTCAGGCCAGGGTGTGACATGGGTATTTATGTGGTGTGGTTTGTCTAGGTTTTTTTTGTAGGTTATGGGATTGTGGTTTAGTGAAGTAGTCTAGGTAAGTCTATGGCTGCCTAAATATGGTTCCCAATCAGAGACAACGATAAACACCTGCCTCTGCTTGAGAACCACTCTAGGCAACCATATTCTTTGAGTGTTTCATGGGTGATTGTTCCTGTCTTTGTGTTTGTTGCACCAGATAGGGCTGTTCCGGTTTTTCACGTTTCTTGTTTTGTATATTGTTCATTTTTCATCTTTTATTAAAGATGTATAAAGATAACAACGCTGCATTTTGGTCCTCCTCTCTTTCAACAGAAGAAAACCGTAACAGAATCACCCACCAGAACAGGACCAAGCAGCGTGGTGACAGTGGCGGCAGCAGGAACAGCGAAGTCAGGACTATACGACTTGGGAGGAAATAGACAGGTGGGCGGTCGACCCAGGGAGAGTGCCATAAACTTACCTAGACTACTTCACTAAACCACAATCCCATTACCTACAAAAAACCCATAGACAAAACACACCACATAAATACCCATGTCACACTCTGGCCTGACCAAAATAATAAAGAAAATACTAAGGCCAGGGCGTGACACCGTCTCTGTATATCCATCCACACACTGCATCACAACAAGCATCATAGAGTCATGCTTAACCCTCTCTGGATCACCATCTGATTCTGAGCCACGGAACCACTGGACACTACAGACTTACTCATATTATATCTACTGGACACTACAGACTTACTCATATTATATCTACTGGACACTACAGAGTTACTCATATTATATCCACTGGACACTACAGACTTACTCATATTATATCCACTGGACACTACAGAGTTACTCATATTATATCTACTGGACACTACAGACTTACTCATATCATATCCACTGGACACTACAGACTTACTCATATTATATCCACTGGACACTACAGACTTACTCATATTATATCTACTGGACACTACAGACTTACTCATATTATATCCACTGGACACTACAGACTTACTCATATTATATCCACTGGACACTACAGAGTTACTCATATTATATCTACTGGACACTACAGACTTACTCATATCATATCCACTGGACACTACAGAGTTACTCATATTATATCTACTGGACACTACAGACTTACTCATATTATATCCACTGAACACTACAGAGTTACTCATATCCACTGGACACTACAGACTTACTCATATTATATCCACTGGACACTACAGAGTTACTCATATCCACTGGACACTACAGACTTACTCATATTATATCCACTGGACACTACAGAGTTACTCATATCCACTGGACACTACAGACTTACTCATATTATATCTACTGGACACTACAGACTTACTCATATTATATCCACTGGACACTACAGACTTACTCATATTATATCTACTGGACACTACAGACTTACTCATATTATATCCACTGGACACTACAGAGTTACTCATATTATATCTACTGGACACTACAGACTTACTCATATTATATCCACTGGACACTACAGACTTACTCATATTATATCCACTGGACACTACAGACTTACTCATATTATATCCACTGGACACTACAGACTTACTCATATTATATCCACTGGACACTACAGACTTACTCATATTATATCCACTGGACACTACAGACTTACTCATATTATATCCACTGGACACTACAGACTTGCTCATATTATATCCACTGGACACTACAGACTTACTCATATTATATCCACTGGACACTACAGAGTTAATCATATTATATCCACTGGACACTACAGACTTACTCATATTATATCCACTGGACACTACAGAGTTACTCATATCATATCCACTGGACACTACAGACTTACTCATTATATCTACTGAACACTACAGAGTTACTCATATTATATCCACTGGACACTACAGAGTTACTCATATCATATCCACTGGACACTACAGAGTTAATCTTATCATATCCACTGGACACTACAGACTTACTCATATTATATCCACTGGACACTACAGAGTTACTCATATCATATCCACTGGACACTACAGAGTTACTCATATTATATCCACTGGACACTACAGACTTACTCATATTATATCCACTGGACACTACAGACTTACTCATATTATATCCACTGGACACTACAGACTTACTCATATTATATCCACTGGACACTACAGACTTACTCATATCATATCCACTGGACACTACAGAGTTACTCATATTATATCTACTGGACACTACAGACTTACTCATATTATATCCACTGGACACTACAGAGTTACTCATATCCACTGGACACTACAGACTTACTCATATTATATCCACTGGACACTACAGAGTTACTCATATCCACTGGACACTACAGACTTACTCATATTATATCCACTGGACACTACAGAGTTACTCATATCCACTGGACACTACAGACTTACTCATATTATATCTACTGGACACTACAGAGTTACTCATATTATATCCACTGGACACTACAGAGTTAATCATATTATATCCACTGGACACTACAGACTTACTCATATTATATCCACTGGACACTACAGACTTACTCATATTATATCTACTGGACACTACAGACTTACTCATATTATATCCACTGGACAATACAGAGTTACTCATATTATATCTACTGGACACTACAGACTTACTCATATTATATCCACTGGACACTACAGACTTACTCATATTATATCTACTGGACACTACAGACTTACTCATATTATATCCACTGGACACTACAGACTTACTCATATTATATCCACTGGACACTACAGACTTACTCATATTATATCCACTGGACACTACAGAGTTACTCATATTATATCCACTGGACACTACAGACTTGCTCATATTATATCCACTGGACACTACAGACTTACTCATATTATATCCACTGGACACTACAGAGTTAATCATATTATATCCACTGGACACTACAGACTTACTCATATTATATCCACTGGACACTACAGAGTTACTCATATCATATCCACTGGACACTACAGACTTACTCATATTATATCCACTGGACACTACAGACTTACTCATTATATCTACTGAACACTACAGACTTACTCATATTATATCCACTGGACACTACAGACTTACTCATATTATATCCACTGGACACTACAGAGTTAATCATATTATATCCACTGGACACTACAGACTTACTCATATTATATCCACTGGACACTACAGAGTTACTCATATCATATCCACTGGACACTACAGAGTTAATCTTATCATATCCACTGGACACTACAGACTTACTCATATTATATCCACTGGACACTACAGAGTTAGTCATATCATATCCACTGGACACTACAGTTAATCATATCACTGGACACTACAGAGTTAGTCATATCCACTCCAGTCCAGGCTGCATGTTAGTTGTCAGTGTCACCCACACATCAATGCGTCCACACAGAGGCCCACCTCACATTGACCAGGTCGGGACCATATATTCTTTGCTTGTACCAAAGCTGCAGTCGTTGTAATGTCCACCAGGGGGCATAAGGGACCTGAGCACTGTCAGCTGTCTATGAGCATTACCTTGGTGCAGAGGACACACAGGACAGGACCATAGAGTTCAGTTCTCTGGACAATGCACTCTTCATTGGGATGATAATAAGTGGGCATTTAACAGAATAGAGAACAGAGAAAAGGATGTAAGGACTAGGCCTAAAGAAGGATGCGGGTTAGAGGGAGTGACCAATGAAGAGAGCTCACCACTGGGCTGGCACGGGCAGAGCTGGCCCTGGACGAGGCCCGAGAGTTGGAGCCCAGAAAACCACTGTAGTCTGAAGGCTGGCACAAAAAGAAGATGGATAAAATAGGAAAAGAGAAGGAAATTAAAAAGAGAGAGAGAGATGTTAGTCACAGAGTTTGTCAGTCAGCAAGCAGGGACAGACAGAGCTGAAGCAGGGACAGACAGAGCTGAAACAGGGACAGACAGAGCTGAAACAGGGACAGACAGAGCTGAAGCAGGGACAGACAGAGCTGAAGCAGGGACAGACAGAGCGGAAGCAGGGACAGACAGAGCTGAAGCAGGGACAGACAGAGCTGAAGCAGGGACAGACAGAGCTGAAGCAGGGACAGACAGAGCTGAAGCAGAGACAGACAGAGCTGAAGCAGGGACAGACAGAGCTGAAGCAGGGACAGACAGAGCTGAAGCAGGGACAGACAGTGCTGAAGCAGGGACAGACAGAGCTGAAACAGGGACAGACAGAGCTGAAACAGGGACAGACAGAGCTGAAGCAGGGACAGAGCTGAAGCAGGGACAGACAGAGCTGAAGCAGGGACAGACAGAGCTGAAGCAGGGACAGACAGAGCTGAAGCAGGGACAGACAGAGCTGAAACAGGGACAGACAGAGCTGAAGCAGGGACAGACAGAGCTGAAGAGACAAGGGAATACATTGATAGACAAGTCAACCAGGCCCTGTTAGACCAAAGACAACCCTCCCACACATCAAAACCCAGACACATACAATTCCACGTGTACGCTACACTCTAGACTCCACCATTCTAGACATACTGCAAACCCCACGCAACAAAGTCACAATTAAACTGTGACTTGGCACAGTGTTTGTAAAGGTCATCGACACACAAGACACACTGTAAGATATTTAAGGATGGTTATTGGTGGAATACAGCTAACTGAAAACATGGATTCCTTCTTCTGGAAGTCTGAAATCCACATGTGGGAAAGACACAAGAAACCTCAATAGAAATAAGTAGTGGGGTGACGACACTGTCATGCAGACTTCTCCTGGGGTGGCCAACCCTCCCACTGGAGAGAATCAGGTGTGTTCGAGCAGGGCTGGAATAAAAGCCTGCACAACCAGCCTGCCGCTAGTATCGCTTCAAGAGGAGGGTGGGTGGACCCCACAATGCAATTCCACGTTGGCACATGGGGCAGGCCAAGCAAGGCACCCTCATCAGGGTAACACAGTGATACATTCCATGCATGCTGTCTATTCAAGCCTCCCTTTGGATTTCAAAACCGTCACAACAACCACAATTCTAGACATACTTGAAAACCCCACACAATCTCACTAGGACTTTGCACTGTGTTTCCAAAAGTCACCAACACACAAGACAGGGTGGGAATGAGTGGAATACAACGAATTAAAGAAGGGTTCCTTGTTTGGTGAGTCTGATAAAAACAGAAGACACCACTGACCCTGATAGAAGTAGAGACTGACAACACTGTCATGCAGACAGACTATGGCCAGGGGTGGCCGACTGTCTTCCCAGAAACCTATTGGATGTGCAGGCTTTTGCTCCAGACCTGCTCCAATACAACTGATTCTACTAATCAGCTGCTCACCTGGGTGTTGATTAGCTGAATCGTGTTAGAGCAGGGCTGGAATAAAAGCCTGCATACCCAGTAGCTCGTATCTCTCCAGGAGGAGGGTTGACCACCGCTGAACTATGCAATCCCATGTTGCCACAGGGGGCATGCCAAGCAACCTCTCTCAGGGTGAGAGAGGGGGCGTCAGGGCTTCTTACACCGCGAGAGATGGAGCCACTAAAGCGCCGTGTGCTACTCTGCACAGCCTCGTCACACACAGAGCCCTGTAGATAGGAGAGAGACACACACACACACGGCATCAGACTTCACCTCACACACACATACACAGTCTGGCTCAGACTTCAACTCACAATCACACACACACACACACACACACACACACACACACACACACACACACACACACACACACACACACACACACACACACACACACACACACACACACACACAGCATCAGACTTCACCTCACACACACGTACACACACACACACACACACACACACACACACACACACACACATACACACACACACTTCATCAGACTTCACCTCAGGAACGTATACAGACACATCTCAGTAATCATGCAGGAAAAGGAGCAGAAGGATCAGCTGTACATCCCAGAATGTCTTACAGCATGCCACCTTGAAGATACCACTGGGCTTCTGCAACTCAGCTTACTGTCTCACATTCTCCTTAACACATCAAAGTGTTTTGGAAATGTAACTTTTAGGGCCAGGACTGTATGTGGGTCTTGACAACATCTAGCCCCTCTGCCAAATCATTCTCACATGCCTTATAATGACACTAGTAGTGACACATCACAGATCTATCTATCTATTTATCTACTGTCTAAACAAGCGGTGAAGGGTCAGAGGTCATAGGAAAGAGGAACCAACCCTGTGACTCTGGGTGCGTGGGCCATCAATAAAGAGCATGGAGGGCTGAAGATGGACAGAGAGGGAAACAATCCAACATTGCACTGTAAGTGATAAACAACAGTGATTCTATCTAGTATGTACAACTGGAAAAAGCTCTCTGTTTTGAGAATCTCATGTTCTGTCATTCTAAGAAACCAACAGGAGGGTGAAGTTGAGTGGGTAGGGAAGGGAAGGAGAGGGTGAGTGGATAGGGAAGGAGGGAGAAGTTGAGTGGGTAGTGAAGAAAGGAGAGTTTGAGTGGGTAGGGAAGGAGGGAAGGAGAGGGTGAGTGGGTAGGGAAGGAGGGAGAAGTTGAGTGGGTAGGGAAGAAAGGAGAGTTTGAGTGGGTAGGGAAGGAGGGAAGGAGAGGGTGAGTGGGTAGGGAAGGCGGGAGTGGTTGAGTGGGAAGGGAAGGAGAGGGTGAGTGGGTAGGGAAGGAGGGAGAAGTTGAGTGGGTAGGGAAGAAAGGAGAGTTTGAGTGGGTAGGGAAGGAGGGAAGGAGAGGGTGAGTGGGTAGGGAAGGAGGGAGAGGTTGAGTGGGGAGGGAAGGAGGGAGAAGTTGAGTGGGTAGGGAAGGAGAGGGTGAGTGGATAGGGAAGGAGGGAGAGGTTGAGTGGGTAGGGAAGGAAGGAGAGGGTGAGTGGGTAGGGAAGGAGGGAGAAGTTGAGTGGGTAGGGAAGGAGAGGGTGAGTGGATAGGGAAGGAGGGAGAGGTTGAGTGGGTAGGGAAGGAGGGGGTGAGTGGATAGGGAAGGAGGGAGAGGTTGAGTGGGTAGGGAAGGAGAGGGTGAGTGGATAGGGAAGGAGGGAGAGGTTGAGTGGGTATGGAAGGAGGGGGAGGTTGAGTGGGTAGGGAAGGAGAGGGTGAGTGGGTAGGGAAGGAGGGAGAAGTTGAGTGGGTAGGGAAGGAGAGGGTGAGTGGATAGGGAAGAAGGGAGAGGTTGAGTGGGTAGGGAAGGAGGGAAGGAGAGGTTGAGTGGGTAGGGAAGGAGAGTGAGGTTGAGTAGGTAAGGAAGGAGAGGGTGAGTGGGTAGGGAAGGAGGGAGAAATTGAGTGGGTAGGGAAGGAGAGGGTGAGTGGATAGGGAAGGAGGGAGAGGTTGAGTGGGTAGGGAAGAAAGGAGAGGGTGAGGGGGTAGGGAAGGAGGGAGAAGTTGAGTGGGTAGGGAAGGAGAGGGTGAGTGGATAGGGAAGGAGGGAGAGGTTGAGTGGGTAGGGAAGGAGGGAGAGGTTGAGTGGGTAGGGAAGGAGAGGGTGAGTGGGTAGGGAAGGAGGGAGAAGTTGAGTGGGTAGGGAAGGAGAGGGTGAGTGGATAGGGAAGGAGGGAGAGGTTGAGTGGGTAGGGAAGAAAGGAGAGGTTGAGTGGGTAGGGAGGGAGGGAGAGTTTGAGTGGGTAGGGAAGGAGGGAGAGGTTGAGTGGGTAGGGAAGGAGGGAGAGGTTGAGTGGGTAGGGAAGAAAGGAGAGGTTGAGTGGGTAGGGAAGGAGGGAGAGGTTGAGTGGGTAGGGAAGGAGGGAGAGATTGAGTGGGTAGGGAAGAAAGGAGAGGTTGAGTGGGTAGGGAAGGAGGGAAGGAGAGGTTGAGTGGGTAGGGAAGGAGGGAAGGAGAGGGTGAGTGGGTAGGGAAGGAGGGAGAGGTTGAGTGGGTAGGGAAGGAGAGAGAGGTTGATTGGGTAGGGAAGGAGGGGGAGGCTGAGTGGGTAGGGAAGGAGGGAGAGGTTGAGTGGGTAGGGAAGGAGGGAGAGGTTGAGTGGGAAGGGAAGGAGGGAGAGGTTGAGTGGGTAGGGAAGGAGGGGGAGGTTGAGTGGGAAGGGAAGGAGGGAGAGGTTGAGTGGGTAGGGAAGGACGGGGGGGGGGAAGGTGGAGCAGCATTGGGAAATGGAAAGAGGGATGAGACGTGAAGGAGAGAGGAATAAATGAGTGGGGACAGACCCGGACATTTTGAGTGGAATTTTGATGTCTGAGTGAGGGGAGACTGTTGGAGCTGCAGTACAGATCAGATGAGAAGTTTCTCTACAATGCCACACCACAAAGAGAGAGAGAGAGAGAGAGAGAGAGAGAGAGAGAGACACACAAAGATGAGGGGAGAGTGAAAGAGAGAGAAACAAAATAAGAATAGAGAAACAGAGAGAGATAAAAATGTGTTTGGTCCCTTGTCAACTCCTTTGACAAGGGACCAAAACAAAAAGGCATGTTGTTATGTCTAGAGGCATTTCAGACATTCATTAGTGACAGTTATTATGACAAGGGAAGTGCGGTGACAATACAGCCGACAACCAGACCGTCCTGTTAAACCACGTTCACTGTCTGGGGTGTGCTGATAACTAGTTGGGTTGTGAGCCATTTCAACCACGCATGCCTTCCCGGCCAAAAGACTACAGTATCATTACCATAACAACTGTCTGTGTACCAGTGTTAACTTAGTCCCACTAGCCTAGCTTAAAACCATGTCGTCTTGTTTGTTTGATAATGCCACATCTCTCAGTGTGTGAACCTTGTGTGTCTTCAAAACCCCTTTTGAATAGAACACCTTCACCGTCAGTGATTCCATCATCATCACCTCAGATTTAAATAGAGGTGTTTTTCACACGACAGGTGGTGTTCTCACATCAGGCCCCATCGCCATGTTGGGTTGGGCATGGAGGAGTTCCTTTAAAAAGGTAGAGAACATCACCATGTTGGGACGAGGCATGGAGGAGTTCCTTTAAAAAGGTAGAGAACATCACCAATCACCATGTTGGGACGAGGCATGGAGGAGTTCCTTTAAAAAGGTAGAGAACATCACCATGTTGGGACGAGGCATGGAGGAGTTCCTTTAAAAAGGTAGAGAACATCACCATGTTGGGACGAGGCATGGAGGAGTTCCTTTAAAAAGGTAGAGAACATCACCATGTTGGGACGAGGCATGGAGGAGTTCCTTTAAAAAGGTAGAGAACATCACCATGTTGGGACGGGACATGGAGGAGTTCCTTTAAAAAGGTAGAGAACATCACCATGTTGGGACGGGGCATGGAGGAGTTCCTTTAAAAAGGTAGAGAACATCACCATGTTGGGAGGGGGCATGGAGGAGTTCCTTTAAAAAGGTAGAGAACATCACCATGTTGGGACGAGGCATGGAGGAGTTCCTTTAAAAAGGTAGAGAACATCACCATGTTGGGACTGGGCATGGAGGAGTTCCTTTAAAAAGGGAGAGAACATCACCATGTTGGGAGGGGGCATGGAGGAGTTCCTTTAAAAAGGTAGAGAACATCACCATGTTGGGACGGGGCATGGAGGAGTTCCTTTAAAAAGGTAGAGAACATCACCATGTTGGGACGAGGCATGGAGGAGTTCCTTTAAAAAGGTAGAGAACATCACCATGTTGGGAGGGGGCATGGAGGAGCTCCTTTAAAAAGGTAGAGAACATCACCATGTTGGGACGGGGCATGGAGGAGTTCCTTTAAAAAGGTAGAGAACATCGCCCAGACTTTTGCAACGGTTAAACCAAGGCCCCATTCCAACTCTGATACCGGATACATGTACCGGAATGTTACCTCAGTCATGTGTAGTATCTCTGAGACGTCACGACACATGGAGGAAGAGACTTTTACATTGCTGACATTCTTGATGTCATATATGAACAGTGGGAGTTCAATGAGCTGTGTGTTAAGTCAGGGCTCCATTCAGCCTGGAGAGCTGAAGCGTTACAGATTGCGTGATGGAAATGTGTTGAGCTGACATATGCAGTGCTTACGGTGAATACAGTCTTCGCTAACGTGGGAACATTGCCTTTACTGCAGCGATACAGATTGAATGGAGCTCTTAGTCTGTCCTATATACAGTAGGCCTTATACTATGAGATGTTAGACAAGCAGGAAGTAGATATCATAGAACTAGTTATTTAATAGGATCTCTATGGTATATACTAACCCTAAGGCTTCCTCGGCTCCCCACCGACATCCGTTCCTCATCGTCTGAGATCTGGGAGGGAAAGGGACACATAAACACACAACATTCAATCAATAACACATCATTGTGTATCAGTGTGGGTTGTTCAGCTGTAGCAGTGGATTGAAGCTGCCCCTAGACACTGACCTAAGGACCAAAAGATCCCATTTGAATCCGAACCCAGTTCTGGTTTGGATTTGGAGAGGGTGAGCTGATCCTAGAGCTGTGTATAGAGGCAGCCTCTACCTCGCGTTCCAGAATCATTAGTTATATACACAATAACATATAGAAAAGAAAGCACATGTTTGTCTGACAGGCCGTATAACGTTAGAGAGGAGAAGACGGGGAGTCAGGCTGTATAACGGTAGAGAGGAGAAGACAGGGGGAGTCAGGCCGTATAACGGTAGAGAGGAGAAGACGGGGAGTCAGGCTGTATAACGGTAGAGAGGAGAAGACGGGGAGTCAGGCTGTATAACGGTAGAGAGGAGAAGACGGGGAGTCAGGCCGTATAACGGTAGAGAGGAGAAGACGGGGAGTCAGGCCATATAACGGTAGAGAGGAGAAGACGGGGAGTCAGGCTGTATAACGGTAGAGAGGAGAAGACGGGGAGTCAGGCTGTATAACGGTAGAGAGGAGAAGACGGGGAGTCAGGCTGTATAACGGTAGAGAGGAGAAGACGGGGAGTCAGGCCGTATAACGGTAGAGAGGAGAAGACGGGGAGTCAGGCTGTATAACGGTAGAGAGGAGAAGACGGGGAGTCAGGCCGTATAACGGTAGAGAGGAGAAGACGGGGAGTCAGGCCATATAACTGTAGAGAGGAGAAGACGGGGAGTCAGGCCGTATAACGGTAGAGAGGAGAAGACGGGGAGTCAGGCTGTATAACGGTAGAGAGGAGAAGACAGGGGGAGTCAGGCTGTATAACGGTAGAGAGGAGAAGACGGGGAGTCAGGCTGTATAACGGTAGAGAGGAGAAGACAGGGGGAGTCAGGCTGTATAACGGTAGAGAGGAGAAGACGGGGAGTCAGGCCATATAACGGTAGAGAGGAGAAGACGGGGAGTCAGGCCGTATAACGGTAGAGAGGAGAAGACGGGGAGTCAGGCCGTATAACGGTAGAGAGGAGAAGACGGGGAGTCAGGCTGTATAACGGTAGAGAGGAGAAGACAGGGGGAGTCAGGCTGTATAACAGTAGAGAGGAGAAGACAGGGGGAGTCAGGCCGTATAACGGTAGAGAGGAGAAGACGGGGAGTCAGGCCGTATAACGGTAGAGAGGAGAAGACGGGGAGTCAGGCCGTATAACGGTAGAGAGGAGAAGACGGGGAGTCAGGCTGTATAACGGTAGAGAGGAGAAGACGGGGAGTCAGGCTGTATAACGGTAGAGAGGAGAAGACAGGGGGAGTCAGGCTGTATAACGGTAGAGAGGAGAAGACGGGGAGTCAGGCTGTATAACGGTAGAGAGGAGAAGACGGGGAGTCAGGCCGTATAACGGTAGAGAGGAGAAGACGGGGAGTCAGGCCATATAACGGTAGAGAGGAGAAGACGGGGAGTCAGGCCGTATAACGGTAGAGAGGAGAAGACGGGGAGTCAGGCTGTATAACGGTAGAGAGGAGAAGACAGGGGGAGTCAGGCTGTATAACGGTAGAGAGGAGAAGACGGGGAGTCAGGCTGTATAACGGTAGAGAGGAGAAGACAGGGGGAGTCAGGCTGTATAACGGTAGAGAGGAGAAGACGTGGAGTCAGGCCATATAACGGTAGAGAGGAGAAGACGGGGAGTCAGGCCGTATAACGGTAGAGAGGAGAAGACGGGGAGTCAGGCCGTATAACGGTAGAGAGGAGAAGACGGGGAGTCAGGCTGTATAACGGTAGAGAGGAGAAGACAGGGGGAGTCAGGCTGTATAACAGTAGAGAGGAGAAGACAGGGGGAGTCAGGCCGTATAACGGTAGAGAGGAGAAGACGGGGAGTCAGTCAGAATAACGGTAGAGAGCAGAAGTCGGGGAGTCAGGCCGTATAACGGTAGAGAGGAGAAGACGGGGAGTCAGGCTGTATAACGGTAGAGAGGAGAAGACGGGGAGTCAGGCTGTATAACGGTAGAGAGGAGAAGACAGGGGGAGTCAGGCTGTATAACGGTAGAGAGGAGAAGACGGGGAGTCAGGCCGTATAACGGTAGAGAGGAGAAGACGGGGGGAGTCAGGCCGTATAACGGTAGAGCGGAGAAGACAGGGGGAGTCAGGCTGTATAACGGTAGAGAGGAGAAGACGGGGTGTCAGGCTGTATAACGGTAGAGAGGAGAAGACAGGGGGAGTCAGGCTGTATAACGGTAGAGAGGAGAAGACAGGGGGAGTCAGGCTGTATAACGGTAGAGAGGAGAAGACAGGGGGAGTCAGGCTGTATAACGGTAGAGAGGAGACGACAGGGGGAGTCAGGCTGTATAACGGTAGAGAGGAGAAGACAGGGGGAGTCAGGCTGTATAACGGTAGAGAGGAGAAGACAGGGTGAGGATACAGACCGACGTGTGTCTCCGTGAAGGACGGGAGGAGTACCTCTCACTCTCCTCCTGGAAGGCCCGGAAGGAAAGAGGAAAAGAAAGTACCCGGTTAAAGGTTAGAGGTCAGGAGGAAAGGTCAAGAAGGAAGTGGTTCTGGTTCTGCCACCAGATGTGGACAAGATAGACAAAGACCAAACAAAAACACATTCTGCACAGGGTAAAACTGGATTGGTTTTGGGACCACTGGGGCTGGGCTGGGGTTATTTCCATTTCCATTCCTGTCAGTTGACCTGGATATAGAACATCTCCAATTGACTGAAATTGAAATGGAATCAAACCCATGTCTGGACATGACAAGACACTGCATGCGTTTATTTACAGTACACTACTTATGCATTCCCTGGCCTCTCTACTCTGATGCAGGCAGACAGCCACTGGTTAGACAAGCCCAGAGAGAGGTGGGGGTGGGGTGAGGGTTTAATCCTCCCGGTGGGTTGTCATGGCGATCCCAGTACCGTGAAAAGGGTTTAACCCCTGTCAGATGGCATGGGAGACCCCCGTAGCGGTACAGGATCTAGTGAAATGAGGATCAGCTCTGTCCCTGTCTGGCCTGGTTCATGACAGACCTTTAAAAGCACACATGCTTCCCTTGTGTTGACTGAGAGTACATACACATGCCAAGCTACTAGGTCCAGCTGTATCCAGGACAACTGTGATATTATCAACAGGATGGGACATTGAAATAGAGAATACTAAACACATATATTGCACAACACAGGCGATGTTGTGTTCAACACTGTGCATGCCTCACATTTACTAAACACTTCCTCGATGCAGGCGATGCAGGCAATGCACTGTACACAGTGCAAACACTACTACTACCTAGGGTTTGCAATGAGCTGTTTCAACAGACAGTATATATTATATTACCAGTGTGCAGTGAGCTGTTTCAACAGACAGTATATATTATATTATCAGAGTGCAGTAAGCTGTTTCAACAGACAGTATATATTATATTATCAGTGTGCAGTAAGCTGTTTCAACAGACAGTATATATTATATTATCAGTGTGCAGTAAGCTGTTTCAACAGACAGTATATATTATATTATCAGAGTGCAGTAAGCTGTTTCAACAGACAGTATATATTATATTATCAGTGTGCAGTGAGCTGTTTCAACAGACAGTATATATTATATTATCAGTGTGCAGTGAGCTGTTTCAACAGACAGTATATATTATATTATCAGTGTGCAGTGAGCTGTTTCAACAGACAGTATATATTATATTATCAGTGTGCAGTAAGCTGTTTCAACAGACAGTATATATTATATTATCAGTGTGCAGTGAGCTGTTTCAACAGACAGTATATATTATATTATCAGTGTGCAGTGAGCTGTTTCAACAGACAGTATATATTATATTATCAGAGTGCAGTAAGCTGTTTCAACAGACAGTATATATTATATTATCAGAGTGCAGTGAGCTGTTTCAACAGACAGTATATATTATATTATCAGAGTGCAGTAAGCTGTTTCAACAGACAGTATATATTATATTATCAGTGTGCAGTGAGCTGTTTCAACAGACAGTATATATTATATTATCAGTGTGCAGTGAGCTGTTTCAACAGACAGTATATATTATATTACCAGTGTGCAGTAAGCTGTTTCAACAGACAGTATATATTATATTATCAGTGTGCAGTGAGCTGTATTATATTATCAGTGTGCAGTGAGCTGTTTCAACAGACAGTATATATTATATTATCAGTGTGCAGTAAGCTGTTTCAACAGACAGTATATATTATATTATCAGTGTGCAGTGAGCTGTTTCAACAGACAGTATATATTATATTATCAGTGTGCAGTAAGCTGTTTCAACAGACAGTATATATTATATTATCAGTGTGCAGTGAGCTGTTTCAACAGACAGTATATATTATATTATCAGTGTGCAGTAAGCTGTTTCAACAGACAGTATATATTATATTATCAGAGTGCAGTGAGCTGTTTCAACAGACAGTATATATTATATTATCAGTGTGCAGTGAGCTGTTTCAACAGACAGTATATATTATATTACCAGTGTGCAGTAAGCTGTTTCAACAGACAGTATATATTATATTATCAGTGTGCAGTAAGCTGTTTCAACAGACAGTATATATTATATTATCAGTGTGCAGTAAGCTGTTTCAACAGACAGTATATATTATATTATCAGAGTGCAGTAAGCTGTTTCAACAGACAGTATATATTATATTATCAGAGTGCAGTAAGCTGTTTCAACAGACAGTATGTATTATATTATCAGTGTGCAGTAAGCTGTTTCAACAGACAGTATATATTATATTATCAGTGTGCAGTAAGCTGTTTCAACAGACAGTATATATTATATTATCAGTGTGCAGTAAGCTGTTTCAACAGACAGTATATATTATATTATCAGTGTGCAGTGAGCTGTTTCAACAGACAGTATATATTATATTATCAGTGTGCAGTAAGCTGTTTCAACAGACAGTATATATTATATTATCAGTGTGCAGTAAGCTGTTTCAACAGACAGTATATATTATATTATCAGTGTGCAGTAAGCTGTTTCAACAGACAGTATATATTATATTATCAGTGTGCAGTAAGCTGTTTCAACAGACAGTATATATTATATTATCAGAGTCATCATGCAATCACAGCAGTCTAACAGAAACTAGCAGGGATCTTATACTGCAGTACACATCCTACCATCCACTGCTCAATGTGGCCCCATTTGTTGTCCAGACCATAGTATTTCTGGGGGCGGAGAGGAGAGGGCAGGAAGAGGAAACCAGAGGAAGGAAGACATTAGAAAGGAGAGACAAGGAAATGGAGAGAGGTAAAAGCGACTTGTTTTTTAACAGTGCTGAACCCAAATAACCGTACATGTTTGACAAAAGATACACACAGCGAGTGATTTGATTTAGGTCAAGGGATTTGAAAGATACATTCATTGATCTTTGATCTGACAACGACAGTTAGCATTCAGATGCCAATAGGAGTGTAACGTGAACAGGAAAGAGAGAAGGAGAACGTTTGAAGCAAGGAGGCCTACCTTCTGGCTTTGATACACCTAAAACAAAATGGAGGCCTACCTTCTGGCTTTGATACATCTAAAACAACATGGTGGACAGAAGGAGCAGGACACCACGGAGAAGAGAAGGCAGGACAATAGAAAGACAGTAGGTTAGGACATGTTGTTAGTATGGAAGACGAACAGGTTTTTGGTCAAGTATATTACCACCATGCAGAGGTGTGTGTGTGTCACCTCTTTCTGCTGTCTCTCCAGTTCCTTCATGCGTATCTCCCGTGCCTCTGCTCTGGCCGCCCGCTTCGCTGCCAGTCTCGCCTCAGCCTGAAGAAGACACAGACAGAGAAAGACATTATACATTCAACAGGGTGTATAACAGTCAAATCAAAGCAGACCATACAATACTCCATGGTCTCTAATCATTATCTCTGCAATGACTGCCATTACTGCTAGCGTTAGCGTGAGCAAGCTGAGCAGAAAGTTCAACATAAAACTCAGTAAGCCCATTAGGTAAAGATGACACATTGAGCCGTGCTGCCATCAAATAAGTAGTAATTGACATGGAACCAGTTCATGAAATAATAGTTCATTATTAAGTTCCAAATGAGAGGGAAGCGTTACCATAGCAGCTAAGAGTGAGGGACTGGGAGCTTGGTGTTGAGGCTGTGGTTCCTGTCTTTCTGTTAGTGTTTACTATGCAGCTAGCTGGCTAATATAGCTTGAAACAAGCCTTTGAAGTTAAATTAGATCAGAGTGCTTTTAAGTCTGCCCGTCCTCAATAACCTTTAGCATTTGGTTATCAATGCTGCTGTGATCTCGTCACTCATTTCATTGTTTAAGAGAATACCATGATGACCAATAGCCATGCTTAACACACACACACACACACACACACACACACACACACACACACACACACACACACACACACACAGCTGATTGCTGTATAGGTTCCAGGTAATCCACTTATTCTAATACGCTGTATGGTATTATTTTTGTAAAAAAAATAAAAAAACATTTATTTAACTAAGCAAGTCAGTTAACAACAAATTCTTATTTACAATGACAGCCTACCGGGGAACAGTGGGCTAACTGCCTTGTTCAGGGGCAGAACGACAGATTTTTACCTCGTCAGCTTGGGAATTAGATTCAGTAACCTCTCGGTCACCTGCCCAAGACTATAACCATTAGGCTACCTGCCGCCCAATATTATTGTTATTATATTATTCTAAACAAAGAACAAAAATGATTTGATACCAATGATCAGTCTTTTCTAGTTCTGCTTCAGTCTATTCTAGTTCTGCTTCAGTCGTTTCTAGTTCCGCTTCAGTTGTTTCTAGTTCCGCTTCAGTCGTTTCTAGTTTCGCTTCAGTCTTTTCTAGCTTTGCTTCAGTCATTTCACACACTACTCCACTCACTCAGTCACACACACACACACACACACACACACACACACACACACACACACACACACACACACACACACACACACACACACACACACACACACACACGTTTTAATGGCATCAGCTGATTACTGGTCTGGTGACACAGAGCTTCCAGACCAGCTATCAGAGGTCATGATTGCATCGCCAAAAATGAATAAGGTCCCGAGTCGTTCAGTGAAAGCTGAGATCAGGGCCCCAAAATAAAATACTAAACACTGGCTGTCTTACCTTCAACTGAGAAACAGCAGACAGAAAATCCATTCAGGACAGAAACCCACTACTTTAAGATTGTCTCTCTATTCCACAACCAAACCATATGAGAACGGCTTTCACTTTCTAGTTCACCACTGAAGTGGCCTTTAGGAAACATATGCGTCCCGTTTACAGCTTCTCCCACAATCTTCAATCACAAGAATTAAAGTGATTCTGAAAAACGCAGGACTAGCAGCAGCCACAAGAGGGGAGTGTTCCCTATGTCGTTTTATTACTGAGAGAGGCTGTGGATGAGCCAGCATTTCTGTCTGGGCACTGGTGAGGACACACCCACCCTCACTCTGACCATAACAACACTGCTTCCCCTAGCAACAGCCCAGCCTACAACCAAGCACATCTGATTCCCTTTAAAACATATTCAAATAACCAGATTCCACTTTTTGATGTCCATGTCATCTTTAATGCTTGTTTCGTTGTCTATTTGCAGAATAGATCAAATCCATAAGATCCTTGAGGATTCAATGGCACCATTCCAGTTCATCCTCCACTGTCATACTCTCAATCTGAATGTGTATAAGTACTGTGAAGAGAGGAGGGCAGTGGCATAGGGCCAGGCAGTGCTGGCAATGTGTGTGCACTGGGGCCCTTGGCTATGGGGGGCCTGCAAACTCTCACTATCAAGTGTTGCATTGGCCTTCTAGGTATCTGCATAGCAGGCCCTAGAATTTGTACATTATACACCATTGCAAAAGTCATTACATTGTTTAACTGAAAGATGGGCCTACATGTCATTTGCACAGCAACACATCCCAGTCATGGTAATTTGTAACTTAAAAAAAAAAAAATGCCACTACATGCCACTAAATATTTGAATGTATTGATGACTAGTACATCTATTTGGTCCACAAAACAAACCTCAATGAACAGTTCCAATGTTATTTGTTATTGTTGTGCAAAGACTGCTGGCAAATATGCAAATACTGTTCAATAATATTGTAGAGGAGATTCAGAGGCATGCCTTATTGAGGGCGTGGCTTTCAATTAGTTATTTTTGGCCACCCGGAAGGGTGAATGTCTTTCCAGTTCATCTGGTCTGTTCACTTTCAATTACCGTTGTGAATTGTGATGGGAGGCCAAATGATCGTTTTGTTCACACAGGCCTGGGAAGATTTAGTCAGAGCCACTGGAAGAGGGTGTAACTATAGAGATCATCAGGCTACTGAAGGGCTCACTTCTGCCTAACTACAACACAGACAAAGGTAAATGGAATACCAGTCTGCTAGTTGAGGCTGGTGCTTTATGTTAGCCTGGAAAGGCCTTGATCCAGTCAGGCCTGTTTCCCCATTGTGTTTGTTTCACAGCTCGTTGAGAGGACGGAGATAGCAGTCAGCACACAGAAAACCGTTTGAACAGCAATACTGCACAACTGTTTGTAAATGAACACAGGCTGTTAAAGGCCCAGTGCCATCAAAAACATTATTCATTTCCTGTGTTTTATATATATTTCCACACTAGGAGGTTGGAATAACACTGTGAAATTGTGAACATTTTGATAATGCCCTTTTAGTGTAAGAGCTGTTTGAAAAGACCTCCTGAAATCACAGCCCGTTGTGGTGAGATGGAGTTTTGGCCTGCCTCAGACAGTAAATTAGTTAATAGACCAATAAGAAAGAGGGTTCCAAACCTCCCTGCCAATAACTAACAGTTTTAACTAACAGACCACTACCA
Organism: Oncorhynchus clarkii lewisi; assembly: GCF_045791955.1. Classification (NCBI taxonomy): domain Eukaryota; kingdom Metazoa; phylum Chordata; class Actinopteri; order Salmoniformes; family Salmonidae; genus Oncorhynchus; species Oncorhynchus clarkii. The sequence continues at coordinate 30,305 of NW_027260972.1, forward strand.
GACAGTCCTATACATTTTTTTGCTTGAAAAATTGCTCTTTGCTAAAAAAAAGCTGTTTTTTTTTTTTTTTTTTTTTACCATTTTGATTGAAAACAATGACAGGAAGGTACTTAATTGTTACCCAGAAATTATTTAATATTGAGATATAAATGGCTGCATTGGACCTTTAACATGAATTGAACAGGATGAAATGTAACTGAATTATGAACCTTTATTTAATGTAAGTGTAGTCAGTTAAGAACAAATTCTTATTTACAATGACGGCCGACCCCGGGCCAATTGTGCACCGCCCTATGGGACTCCCAATCACAGCTGGATGTGATGCAGCCTGGATTTGAACCAGGGACTGCAGTGACACCTGTTGCACTGAGATGCAGTGTCTTAGACCGCAGTGCCACTCAGGAGCAATCTTAATGTTCTCACTCCAAGAGAGCTAGTGGTGCCAAGCATTCAATGCCATCACGGTAACGATACAAAACAAAACAGAAAATAGAACCTGGATAAGAATGCCAGCCGAGCCAGTAAACAAACCAAACTCAAGAAACAAAGGAAAATGCAATAACCACTAAAGGTATTTATCTTCACTAAAATGTGAAGCAAAGAGCTATTACTAACTAATTACAACCACATGTGACTGCACTGCTGTGTGCCTATTGCCTCAAGCAGTCAAGGACCTGCAGAGAGAGAACTGAGAGACTGAGGCAAGGATTCAATCTGGCTTGGCTGTTGGAGAGAAGTGAAATAGCTTGGATGCTGCCTTGAGACTGAGACACATGGGTTATTCATTAGTAACAAGCAGCATTCCACGCTGTGAGTCTTCGGCTCATAGTCTCACATTGAGCGTCATTGGTACAGTACGGTGGCCTCATTGGGTCAAAAGACTGCAGCACTATTCAGGAGATTTAGGATACAGGATTATGTCAGGGTAGATTAGGCAGGTAAGCCTGGTGAGACTCAGTCTGGTTCATGGGCCTTCACTGTGAAGAAATCGTAAAGGCAGCCTGCCTAGCCCAACCTGCCTTACAGCTTGCCTGGTCTGCCTGTCAACAGAGACCGATGAGGAGGGTGGAGGTCTGGGGCTGCCTGTTAACAGAGACCGATGAGGAGGGTGTTCTGGGGCTGCCTGTCAACAGAGACCGATGAGGAGGGTGTTCTGGGGCTGCCTGTCAACAGAGACCAATGAGGAGGGTGGAGGTCTGGAGCTGCCTGTCAACAGAGACCAATGAGGAGGGTGGTCTGGGGCTGCCTGTCAACAGAGACCGATGAGGAGGGTGGAGGTCTGGGGCTGCCTGTCAACAGAGACCAATGAGGAGGGTGGAGGTCTGGGGCTGCCTGTCAACAGAGACGGGGGGGTCAATGTAAATAGTTGGGGTAGCCCATTTTCTTACTGTTCAGCAGTCTTATGGCTTGGGGGAAGAAGCTGTTAAGAAGCCTCTTGGACCTAGACTTGGTGCTCTGGTGCCGCTTGCTATACGGTAGCAGAGAGAACAGTCTATGACTATAGGGTGGCTGGAGTCTTTGGCTATTTTTAGGGCCATCCTTTGACACCGCCTGGTATAGAGGTCCTGGAAGGCAGGAAGCTTGGCCCCAGTGATGTACTGGGCTGTATACACTACCCTCCATAGTGTCATTTTAACCACTAGGGTTGTGAAACTAAGTGGATCTTTGGAAATATCGCCACTAAATCAAATTCAAGTTTAGGGACATGTGACAATAAAGTGAATGACTAAGTTAACAGAATTTATACAATTTCATTGGGAAAAAAGTAATGAAAGGTGAACCTGTGAAAATGGTGTCTATGCTTCAAGCCATAACTGTATATCTCTGGTCACACAAAAAAGTAACGTTGGATCGCGTATTGTGGGCCTATATACAGGACAGAAATACCAGAAATATAATCCAGGATTTTTACAACTGGCTGCATCCATCCCTTTCCAGACAAAACACTCCCCTGGTTTCTTTGAACCTTTATTTAACCAGGCAAGTCAGTTAAGAACAAATTCTTATGTACAATGACGGCCTACCCCAGACGACCCCGGGCCAATGGTGCGCCGCCCTATGGGACTCCCAATCACAGCCGGATGTGATACAGCCTGGATTCAAACCAGGGACTGTAGTGACACCTCTTGCACTGAGATGCAGTGCGTTAGACCAATGAGTCAATCGCGAGTCCAGTTCTTAAAGACTGCTCTGATAAAACTAGCCACTGGTCAGTACTATTAGAGGCCTGGAAGCTTTACACTAGTCGGCCTGGACAGCAGCAGCACTGGTCAGTACTATTAGAGTCCTGGAAGCTGTGCACTAGTCGGCCTGGACAGCAGCAGCACTGGTCAGTACAATTAGAGGCCTGGAAGCTTGTACTAGTCGGGTTGGACAGCAGCAACACTGGTCAGTACTATTAGAGGCCTGGAAGCTTTGCACTAGTCGGGTTGGACAGCAGCAGCACTGGTCAGTACTATTAGAGGCCTGGAAGCTTTGCACTAGTTGGGTTGGACAGCAGCAGCACTGGTCAGTACTATTAGAGGCCTGGAAGCTTGCACTAGTCGGCCTGGACAGCAGCAGCACTGGTCAGTACTATTAGAGGCCTGGAAGCTTTGCACTAGTCGGGTTGGACAGCAGCAGCACTGGTCAGTACTATTAGAGGCCTGGAAGCTTGCACTAGTCGGCCTGGACAGCAGCAGCACTGGTCAGTACTATTAGAGGCCTGGAAGCTTTGCACTAGTCGGGTTGGACAGCAGCAGCAATGGTCAGTACTATTAGAGGCCTGGAAGCTTTGCACTAGTCGGCCTGGACAGCAGCAGCTCCCATCCAGAACAGACCTCATGGAGGCTTAAAAGCAGAACAGCTTTGTAACTCCAGATGTTTTCCTTCACCAGTGTCAAGACCTTCACAGACATGATGCATCCCTACGGATCTATTCATAGCCAGGCTCTCTGAGTGAGAGCAGAGGGAAGGGCCACCTCAACACTTACTGTAAAATAAAGTCTCTTGGAAGTTATTCAGTGCACTCCTCTCATAGGGGCAAATCCTAACTTCCCGTTAAGACGAAATCCTCTGTTCTGCCGTTGACCTCAATGAAAGTTAGGCTTCGCCCCATCGTGAACACATAAGTGCAGGAAAATGTGATCATTATAAACGGTTGATCACTTTAACCTAAATAGTTTAGTAAAAGCGTAATGCACTGTACTTTATAGTACATTCTAGTCTCATGCTGTGCTCATGAGGCCTTGTTTGGGGGCAGAGTAGAGTTTCCCATTCAGGTGTGTTGTGACAACCCCATAATACTATAACAGTACATTCTAGTCTCATGCTGTGCTCATGAGGCCTTGTTGGGGGGCAGTGTAGAGTTTCCCATTCAGGTGTGTTGTGACAACCCCATAATACTATAACAGTACATTCTAGTCTCATGATGTGTTGAAGCAGTAGTGGGGGTTGAGCACTTAGCTTGGAGTTTTCTGGGATGTTTGAGACTAATGTCCATGCAGAGAACACATGGTGTCTGTCTGTCTGATACATCCCCGTACAGGCCAGAGCCCTGATATATACATAGCAGCATTTTACTGTGGTAATCTTCTTAGGAGGAGCCTCATGCAGAGATTTATGCACTTTGAAGAGCAGCAGACTTCTGTGTGTGTGTGTGTGTGTGTGTGTGTGTGTGTGTGTGTGTGTGTGTGTGTGTGTGTGTGTGTGTGTGTGTGTGTGTGTGTGTGTGTGTGTGTGTGTGTGTGTGTGTGTGTGTGTGTGTGTGTGTGTGTGTGTGTGTTAGGCTCTTTAGACCATATTATAAAGACACTTAATGGACAAAATTGCTCTGCCGTGATGCCCAACATGCTGATGGAAGTGAGGGGAGGGAGAAGGGTGGCAGTACAGTCACATCCCCTAATGTCAACACAGTCAGGGAGGACAAGTTAAGAGAGCCGGTACATGTAGCAATGACTCCATGTTTCAGATATCTGGCATGCCTGTGTCGCTGTAAGCTAAGCAGTCAAACCTTTACATTCACCTATCTGATCATTTCAGACAACAGTGACTACAGCACTTCAAGGAAGGAAGGTTAGGCCTCTGACTCAGTAGATGTATTGAATCATCATCGCTGATGGGAGGTCAAAGGTAGCTGGAAGTCTAGACCAATCGCCTGTTCATCACACTTCACTAATCGCCTGCCACCTCACCCAACCTCACTCGTTGGGAATCCCTTTTAGATTAAATGGGTCAAATATTGTTTTGAGACATGATTAATGATTTAGCCAGAATACAGTAAAATCTGGTTACTGTTGCCATGCCACTACTCCAGCAGTGATTAAAGTGCAGGTTCACGTTTTTCTTCATGAATCTTGTTCTGGAGGCAGCTCTGCAGAGTGCTAGCTGGCACAGCCGCAAAGTCATAGGAGGAGGATTTTAAACCTAACCTTATCCCTAACCTTAACCAGACTGCTAACCCTAATGCCTAACCCTAACCTTATGCCTAACCTTAACCAGACTGCTAACCCTAATGCCTAACCCTAACCTTATCCTTATCCCTAACCTTAACTAGACTGCTAACCCTAATGCCTAACCCTAACCTTATCCCTAACCTTAACCAGACTGCTAACTCTAATGCCTAACCCTAACCTTATCCCTAACCTTAACCAGACTGCTAACCCTAATGCCTAACCCTAACCTTATCCCTAACCTTAACCAGACTGCTAACCCTAAT